>NC_142799.1:62361958-62390856 GCF_049724085.1 Artemia sp. Qi Xiang Cuo | reverse complement strand
GACTGAAAGCTTTATATGACTTACTACTAGCATATATTTGCCCTTATGGTACTATATGGCTCATTTTTCATTTTTCACTGTAATTTTCACTTGGTTTGGGAAAATTAGGACCAACTTTGCGCCCCCCTCAGGATTCTGATGAAATTACGCCACGAAATTACCGGGTTAGTAAAAAATGCGTAAATTAGTAAAAAAGTAGAACTTTCTACCATGGATATCACAATGAACACCAAGCAACAAAACTTATTTAATATTTTTCTTTAAGTTTTATTAAAGTATTAAAATATTTAAATTATTCAAAATTAAGTTGACAAATGAAATTTATTTAGTTTACTTAAATATTAATCAATTAATAGTTTCTTATAACAACAGACTGATGCACAGGGGTAGAGGGCGGTGGGTTTCTTTTCTAGGAAAATACTCACCTAAAAATGCGCCTAACCCTATATTTGTGTTTGGACATATTGTGTTTTGTTTCTTGGACATATTGAGCTTTGTGTATGGACATACTTATGAGTTGAATGGACTGTTTTTCGTGTCAACATACTTATGTATCGAATGGTACCTGTTTGAACCATGATTGTATTAAACATGTCTGTTCAAAGTCATTATAAAACGTTACTCCTCCAAAGAACCTTAATTAAGCGCCTTAGTCACCACTTAATTAAGCGTAGTTCATTAAAAGTACACTTAAGAACCTAAAATCTCAAAACAGTTTCGTAATACTTGTACAAATTTTGGGACTTTAGCTAAGAATTTCAAAAATTTAATGATCCTCCCTTATCAGTAATTTCTAAGCTATCCCTTCTCTTTAAGGCAACAGCTTCACTGTTTTGGGAGGCTAGTTCTTCACGGACTTCTAGTAGAGAAGTACTGAAGTTAGAAATCTCTACAATGGATACAGATGGTTCAAACAGGTTTACTGTTCATTCAGTTGAGGTAAGACCAGCGTCATAATGTTTATTTACAGTGGTTCGTTATGCACATTGCCTTTCATTAGGTCTGAAAGTATAAATGAATAAGGTTTAATTACGCTGAGAATAAAAAGACATTAACTTGGTAAGGCTCTTTGGCTGTTTTAATTTCACTGGTGAAAGCTATTGAAGTTGGCCCAATAAAGACTGCCACTCTGTCTTGATTTCAATAAGCCTCTCCATTTTCATTCAAGTTTTTTTTGAATTTTTCAATGTCTCGGGCAATATCATTCAAAATCATTAATACAAAAAACTAGGGTAATGAAAAAAGTTCTGATTGCCATTTTTAATTTACTATGAAAAACAATACTAATGATTAAAATGCACTACTTTTTCGCAAAATCCAGAACAGCCAAAGTTGAAAAAATACATCACCAAAAACATTTGCTGATGGAAAAATTGCCGCCACATTTGGAAAACAATGTAATTACCGTTCTATTGGAGTCAACTAGTTCACTTCTAGAGCCGAAACTGCCGATCCTTGCAAATTTCTCGAGGGAATGTAAGACATGGGAAAAGTACAAAATAATACTCTGAAAAAGTATATTAACTACATGCATTATTATCATTTAATGTCTTTTCAAGCCTTTAGATTTTCTGCAATTGAATCTTGTGATATTGCTAAAAATTTTAGAGGCAGCCCCAATTTTATGACCTCTCTTTGTTACTTTTTTGTTACTTGCTTAAAATTGATTAAGAGATTAAATGTAATTCATACACTTAAGCTTAAGACCCTAAAGCTTCAAAATAGTGCTGTTATACTTGTTCAAAGTTGCTAGCTTTGTTTATATATTAACAATATAGTGTTTAGAGGACTTTATTTCAAAGTTTATATAGTTTTATTTGCAGGTAGAAATACCCAGTTTTATTTTTATTTTGTTTAAAACCCAGTCTTATTTTCATTTTGTTTAAAACCCAGTTTTATTTTTATTTTTTTTAAAACCCAGTTTTATTTTTATTTTGTTCAAGGCCCAGTTTTATTTTTATTTTGTTTAAAACCCAGCCTTATTTTCATTTCCTTTAAAACCCAGTTTATTTTTATTTTGTTTAAATACCAGTTTTATTTCATTTTGTTTAAAACCCAGTTTATTTTCATTTTGTTTAAAACCCAATTTTGTTTTTATTTTGTTTAAAACCCAGTTTTATTTTTATTTTGTTTAAAACTCAGTTTTATTTTATTTTGTTGAAAATACAGTTTTGTTTTTATTTTGTTTAAAACCCGGTTTTATTTTTATTTTGTTTAAAACCCAGTTTTATTTTTATTTTGTTGAAAACCCAGTTTTATTTTTATTTTGTTTAAAACCCAGTTATATTTTATTTTGTTTACTCCGCTGTTTTAAAATTTTTAACTTAAATACAATATTTTTTATATTGACAATGTAGATGACATCAAACAGGTGCTTGGATAAGTCAGGCATGTTTGATCCAGCTTCAGAAGTATATTCCTTTAATTCTAAGATTTCACTGCCGAAGTAATATATTAACGCACAGGCTCACATAGTCAAAAGTATTTTCTTTTTAAAATAAAGATTAACGGCAAAAAACGATCAATTAAAAATAAAAAAATACTAAGCAAAAAATAAAAATACAAGTTACAAAATAGTAAAAAAAATATAGAAAACACTAAAATTATTTTTACTAAACTTTTTTCAAAATGTAGTTCTGGGCAATCTCCATATTCCAGAGTAAACAATCAGTTTACAGACAAATTTTCTTTAATATTAAAAAAAGGTAGTTCAACTTTAGAATTTTTTCAGCATTTGATTTTTGAGCTGATTTTAAAATATCAGTAAAAGTTTGTCTGGAAACCCATTGTTTTCCATTGTTTGTCTGGAAAAACCTATAAGAGGGTTAGTCTATTAACATTAACACCAACAAGGAATTTCCCTTGCATATTTTCTCCAATACTTATTTTTTCATAAACTAGGTCAAACTAGCAACGGAAGAGCTCAAAATCTATTTTAAATTAAAAAATCTATTCAGCATTAAAAAAAGAAGTTCAACTTTCAGAATCTTTTCAGCATTTGATTTTTGAGCGGATTTTAAAATATCAGAAAAAGTTTTCCTGGAAAGCCTGTGTTTACCTTAAGCTTAAAAACCTATAAGAGGGTTAGTCCTTTAACATTAACACCAACAAGGAATTTCCCTTAAATATTTTCTCCAATACTTATTTTTTCATAAACTAGGTCAAACTAGCAACGGAAGGGCTAAAAATCTATTTTAAATTAAAAAATCTATTCAGCATTAAAAAAAGTAGTTCAACTTTCAGAATCTTTTCAGCATTTGATTTTTGAGCTGATTTTAAAATATCAGCAAAAGTTTGTTTGGAAAGCCAGTGTTTACCTTAAGCTTAAAAACCTATAAGAAGGTTAGTCCGTTAACATTAACACCAACAAGGAATTTCCCTTGCATATTTTCTCCAATACTTATTTTTTCATAAACTAGGTCAAACTAGCAACGGAAGAGCTCAAAATCTATTTTAAATTAAAAAATCTATTCAGCATTAAAAAAAGAAGTTCAACTTTCAGAATCTTTTCAGCATTTGATTTTTGAGCGGATTTTAAAATATCAGAAAAAGTTTTCCTGGAAAGCCAGTGTTTACCTTAAGCTTAACAAACCTATAAGAGGGTTAGTCCATTAACATTAACACCAACAAGGAATTTCCCTTGCATATTTTCTCCAATACTTATTTTTTCATAAACTAGGTCAAACTAGCAACGGAAGAGCTCAAAATCTATTTTAAATTAAAAAATCTATTCAGCATTAAAAAAAGTAGTTCAACTTTCAGAATCTTTTCAGCATTTGATTTTTGAGCGGATTTTAAAATATCAGAAAAAGTTTTCCTGGAAAGCCAGTGTTTACCTTAAGCTTAAAAACCTATAAGAGGGTTAGTCCATTAACATTAACACCAACAAGGAATTTCCCTTGCATATTTTCTCCAATACTTATTTTTTCATAAACTAGGTCAAACTTGCAACGGAAGGGCTCAAAATCTATTTTAAATTAAAAAATCTATTCAGCATTAAAAAAAGTAGTTCAACTTTCAGAATCTTTTCAGCATTTGATTTTTGAGATGATTTTAAAATATCAGCAAAAGTTTGTTTGGAAAACCATTGTTTACCTTAAGCTTAAAAACCTATAAGAGGGTTAGTCCATTAACATTAACACCAATAAGGAATTTCCCTTGCATATTTTCTCCGATACTTATTTTTTCATAAACTAGGTCAAACTAGCAACGGAAGAGCTCAAAATCTATTTTAAATTAAAAAATCTATTCAGCATTAAAAAAAGTAGTTCAACTTTCAGAATCTTTTCAGCATTTGATTTTTGAGCGGATTTTAAAATATCAGAAAAAGTTTTCCTGGAAAGCCAGTGTTTACCTTAAGCTTAAAAACCTATAAGAGGGTTAGTCCATTAACATTAACACCAACAAGGAATTGCCCTCGCATATTTTCTCCAATACTTATTTTTTCATAAACTAGGTCAAACCAGCAACGGAAGGGCTCAAAATCTATTTTAAATTAAAGAATCTAATCAGCATTAAAAAAAGTAGTTCAACTTTCAGAATCTTTTCAGCATTTGATTTTTGAGCTGATTTTAAAATATCAGCAAAAGTTTGTTTGGAAAACCATTGTTTACCTTAAGCTTAAAAACCTATAAGAGGGTTAGTCCATTAACATTAACACCAACAAGGAATTTCCCTTGCATATTTTCTCCAATACTTATTTTTTCATAAACTAGGTCAAACCAGCAACGGAAGGGCTCAAAATCTATTTTAAATTAAAAAATCTATTCAGCAGTAAAAAAAGTAGTTCAACTTTCAGAATCTTTTCAGCATTTGATTTTTGAGCTGATTTTAAAATATCAGCAAAATTTTGTTTGGAAAACCATTGTTTACCTTAAGCTTAAAAACCTATAAGAGGGTTAGTCCATTAACATTAACACCAACAAGGAATTGCCCTCGCATATTTTCTCCAATACTTATTTTTTCATAAACTAGGTCAAACCAGCAACGGAAGGGCTCAAAATCTATTTTAAATTAAAAAATCTATTCAGCATTAAAAAAAGTAGTTCAACTTTCAGAATCTTTTCAGCATTTGATTTTTGAGCTGATTTTAAAATATCAGCAAAAGTTTGTTTGGAAAACCATTGTTTACCTTAAGCTTAAAAACCTATAAGAGGGTTAGTCCATTAACATTAACACCAATAAGGAATTTCCCTTGCATATTTTCTCCAATACTTATTTTTTCATAAACTAGGTCAAACAAGCAACGGAAGAGCTCAAAATCTATTTTAAATTAAAAAATCTATTCAGCATTAAAAAAAGTAGTTCAACTTTCAGAATCTTTTCAGCATTTGATTTTTGAGCGGATTTTAAAATATCAGAAAAAGTTTTCCTGGAAAGCCAGTGTTTACCTTAAGCTTAAAAACATATAAGAGGGTTAGTCCATTAACATTAACACCAACAAGGAATTTCCCTCGCATATTTTCTCCAATACTTATTTTTTCATAAACTAGGTCAAACCAGCAACGGAAGGGCTCAAAATCTATTTTAAATTAAAAAATCTATTCAGCATTAAAAAAAGTAGTTCAACTTTCAGAATCTTTTCAGCATTTGATTTTTGAGCGGATTTTAAAATATCAGAAAAAGTTTTCCTGGAAAGCCAGTGTTTACCTTAAGCTTAAAAACCTATAAGAGGGTTAGTCCATTAACATTAACACCAACAAGGAATTTCCCTTGCATATTTTCTCCAATACTTATTTTTTCATAAACTAGGTCAAACTAGCAACGGAAGAGCTCAAAATATATTTTAAATTAAAAAATCTATTCAGCATTAAAAATAGTAGTTCAACTTTCAGAATCTTTTCAGCAATTGATTTTTGAGCGGATTTTAACATATCAGAAAAAGTTTTCCTGGAAAGCCAGTGTTTACCTTAAGCTTAAAAACCTATAAGAGGGTTATTCCATTAACATTAACACCAACAAGGAATTTCCCTTGCATATTTTCTCCAATACTTATTTTTTCATAAACTAGGTCAAACTTGCAACGGAAGGGCTCAAAATCTATTTTAAATTAAAAAATCTATTCAGCATTAAAAAAAGTAGTTCAACTTTCAGAATCTTTTCAGCATTTGATTTTTGAGCTGATTTTAAAATATCAGCAAAAGTTCGTTTGGAAAACCATTGTTTACCTTAAGCTTAAAAACCTATAAGAGGGTTAGTCCATTAACATTAACACCAATAAGGAATTTCCCTTGCATATTTTCTCCGATACTTATTTTTTCATAAACTAGGTCAAACTAGCAACGGAAGAGCTCAAAATCTATTTTAAATTAAAAAATCTATTCAGCATTAAAAAAGTAGTTCAACTTTCAGAATCTTTTCAGCATTTGATTTTTGAGCGGATTTTAAAATATCAGAAAAAGTTTTCCTGGAAAGCCAGTTTTTACCTTAAGCTTAAAAACCTATAAGAGGGTTAGTCCATTAACATTAACACCAACAAGGAATTGCCCTCGCATATTTTCTCCAATACTTATTTTTTCATAAACTAGGTCAAACCAGCAACGGAAGGGCTCAAAATCTATTTTAAATTAAAAAATCTATTCAGCATTAAAAAAAGTAGTTCAACTTTCAGAATCTTTTCAGCATTTGATTTTTGAGCTGATTTTAAAATATCAGCAAAATTTTGTTTGGAAAACCATTGTTTACCTTAAGCTTAAAAACCTATAAGAGGGTTAGTCCATTAACATTAACACCAACAAGGAATTTCCCTTGCATATTTTCTCCAATACTTATTTTTTCATAAACTAGGTCAAACCAGCAACGGAAGGGCTCAAAATCTATTTTAAATTAAAAAATCTATTCAGCATTAAAAAAAGTAGTTCAACTTTCAGAATCTTTTCAGCATTTGATTTTTGAGCTGATTTTAAAATATCAGCAAAATTTTGTTTGGAAAACCATTGTTTACCTTAAGCTTAAAAACCTATAAGAGGGTTAGTCCATTAACATTAACACCAACAAGGAATTGCCCTCGCATATTTTCTCCAATACTTATTTTTTCATAAACTAGGTCAAACCAGCAACGGAAGGGCTCAAAATCTATTTTAAATTAAAAAATCTATTCAGCATTAAAAAAAGTAGTTCAACTTTCAGAATCTTTTCAGCATTTGATTTTTGAGCTGATTTTAAAATATCAGCAAAAGTTTGTTTGGAAAACCATTGTTTACCTTAAGCTTAAAAACCTATAAGAGGGTTAGTCCATTAACATTAACACCAATAAGGAATTTCCCTTGCATATTTTCTCCAATACTTATTTTTTCATAAACTAGGTCAAACTAGCAACGGAAGGGCTCAAAATCTATTTTAAATTAAAAAATCTATTCAGCATTAAAAAAAGTAGTTCAACTTTCAGAATCTTTTCAGCATTTGATTTTTGAGCGGATTTTAAAATATCAGAAAAAGTTTTCCTGGAAAGCCAGTGTTTACCTTAAGCTTAAAAACCTATAAGAGGGTTAGTCCATTAACATTAACACCAACAAGGAATTGCCCTAGCATATTTTCTCCAATACTTATTTTTTCATAAACGAGGTCAAACCAGCAACGGAAGGGCTCAAAATCTATTTTAAATTAAAAAATCTATTCAGCATTAAAAAAAGTAGTTCAACTTTCAGAATCTTTTCAGCATTTGATTTTTGAGCTGATTTTAAAATATCAGAAAAAGTTTTCCTGGAAAGCCAGTGTTTACCTTAAGCTTAAAAACCTATAAGAGGGTTAGTCCATTAACATTAACACCAACAAGAAATTTCCCTTGCATATTTTCTCCAATACTTATTTTTTCATAAACTAGGTCAAACCAGCAACGGAAGGGCTCAAAATCTATTTTAAAATAAAAAATCTATTCAGTATTAAAAAAAGTAGTTCAACTTTCAGAATCTTTTCAGCATTTGATTATTGAGCGGATTTTAAAATATCAGAAAAAGTTTTCCTGGAAAGCCAGTGTTTACCTTAAGCTTAAAAACCTATAAGAGGGTTAGTCCATTAACATTAACACCAACAAGGAATTACCCTCGCATATTTTCTCCAATACTTATTTTTTCATAAACTAGGTCAAACCAGCAACGGAAGGGCTCAAAATCTATTTTAAATTAAAAAATCTATTCAGCATTAAAAAAAGTAGTTCAACTTTCAGAATCTTTTCAGCATTTGATTTTTCAGCTGATTTTAAAATATCAGCAAATGTTTGTCTGGGAAGCCAGTGTTTACTTTAAGCTTAAAAACCTATAAGAGGGCTAGTCCAACATTATTAACACCAGCAAGGAATTTCCCTTGCTTTTTTTCTCCAAGACTTATTTTGTCATAAACTAGGTCAAACTAGCAACGGAAGGGCTCAAAATCTGTTTTACAATCAAAAATCGATTTAACATTAAAAAAAGTAGTTTAACTTTCAGAATCTTTTCAGCATTTGATATTTGAGCCGATTTAAAAATATCAGCAAAAGTTTGTCTGGAAAGCCAGTGTTTACCTTAAGCTTAAAAACCTATAAGAGGGTTAGTCCATTAACATTAACACTAGAAAGGAATTTCCCTTGCATATTTTCTCCAAGACAGTTTTTTTTCATAAACTATATCAAACTAGCAACAGAAGGGCTCGAAATCTATTTTACATTAAAAAATATATTTAACATTGAAAAAAGTAGTTTAACTTTTATAATATTTTCAGCATTTGATATTTGAGGCTATTTTAAAATATCAGCAAAAGTTTTCCTGGAAAGCCATTGTTTACCTTAAGCTTAAAAACCTACAAGAGGGTTAGTCCATTAACATTAACACCAACAAGGAATTTCCCTCCTATATTTTCTCCAATACTTATATTTTCATAAAGTAGGTTAAAATAGCAACGGAAGGGCTCAAAATCTATTTATTACTATTTTCCATGCTTTGAAGCAAAATTAGGCGCTAACGCAGAATAAAAAATAAAAAAGTTTAAAACAATACACTTGCAACTTACAAAAAGAGTACTGAAATAGACAAATAATACAGTGGGTGTACATAGCTACCTGTACAATAGTAAAATATGAAGATGCTTAAAGGGGGTAAGAGCCTAAAATCCACCCTCCCCAGAACGGGGAGGGTTGCCTTTAGAACGGGACAAATAGATGAAGGCACAAATTTTGTCAAAGGAGTTTCTGGTCGCTTTATGTTACCCCGCTTTCTGTTGCTTGAGGTAGATGCTAGGTTCTAAAATTTTAGTATATCCATTCTGGGTTTTGGCTTTGGAAATTTGTACTTTTTAACATTCTGCCATCATCGAACTAAGTTAAAATCGATAAGACTGGTCTGAAATTGTAGCATATTGCTTTAGCATTTAACAGTTTTCATTTTCTACAAAATGCCCAAATATGTTGGAGAGTGAGTGTTCCTCGCTTCGTGACACCTTCTCTTATTCTCTTGTGAATATTTTTTTTTGTAATAAAAGCATAAAAAAGTAAGGTTAGCTATCAGAAATATGTTGACCCAAGCCTTGTCTTGATGTCATTTTATTTATCTTTTTCACTTTGTATTAAATAAGTAAGATGGTTTGATTTAAAATACAGGCCTAACATTTTCGTGTAAGGGATTTGCTGGAACTTCGTGTAAGGGATTTAGGTCCTTCAGATGCACCCTTTTACATTTTGTTTACCAATCTTTTAAAAGTTTTCACAGTTCAAATCTAATTGGTATAAGTTAAATTGAAATTCTTTGTATGGGTGAATGATTTATATGCAGAAGCTTATGTGTGTCAATTTTGTCACTTAATTTTTTTTTTTGCAGGCGAATAAACACAACTCTCACATTACAACCCTGCACGTTCCAGGTTTAGTCAGTAGTACAAATTCTGATAACACTCCACGGTCACGAAATAGCTCTTTTTACGAAAAATCATGGCACCATCATACAAAAGAAGCTTTGCCAAGGTTAGACAATTACAAAAATCTTCATTCGTTTAATGTTGGCCAAAGACCAACCTTAGAGGAGCTGTACGATCCATCCCTAGCTGAGCTTGAGGTACGTCTTATATTGAATTCAGATTTTTTGAGGTTTGTAGTCATATTTGCTTCCTTTGTAATTTCGTCTTTCAATATATGAAATGAGAGAGAGAGAAAGAGATTTATTCTAAACAAACAGTTTAACATCAGTTTAGCGGCCACCCGAAGAAGTAAATACTTGTCCAAGAGGGTGGCAAAAATACACTAACATAACAAAACAATAAATAAAAAAAAAAAAAACTATCTATATCACAGTCCCCAAACGGTACCACAAACCTTACCACAAACCTTAGTTTTTTTAATTTAATTTCTGATCGTTTTTTAAATAATGCTTGGAAATCCGGTGCCCCCTTCATAGAAATGTACCTTACCCCAAAGAAACATCCTCCACAGAAAGATTCTCCCGAGTAACCCCCTCCTCCAGCCCCCTCCCCCCACCAGTAAAAAATTCTTCCTGAAAATGTCTTTATACTTCCCAATAACCAATACAATATGTAAGCAATGGGCAAAGTTCATAACTTGCAGCCCTTCCCCTGGGAACTGTGGGGGATTAAATCATCGTAAAAGACATATTTATTAGATTTTCGACTATGCTGAACAACATTGCTATCTCGAGATTTTAATTGGATGATTTTGAGAAAAATATGAAAGTGGGAGGGGGCCTAGTTGCACTCCATTTTTTTTGGTTACTTAAAAAGGGCACTAGAACTTTTAATTTCCGTTCCAATGAGCCCTCTTACGATAATCTAGGACCACTGGGTCAATACGATTACCCCTGGGGAAAAGAAAAAAAAAAAAAATAAACACGCACCCGTGATCTTTCTTCTGGCAAAAAATGCAAAATTCCACATTTTTGTAGATAGGAGCTTGAAACCTCTACAGTAGGGTTCTATGATACGCTGAATATGATGGTGTGAATTTTATTAAGGTACTATATTTTTTAGGGGGTCTTTCCCCCTTTTTTCCAAAATCAGCCACATTTTCTCAGGGCGTAACTTTTGATGGGTAAAATTAAACTTGATGAAACTTATATTTCTGAAATAAGAATTTAAATTTGATTCTTTTGATGTATCTATTGGTATCAAAATTCCCTTTTCTAGAGTTTCGGTTACCATTGAGCCGGGTCGCTCCATACTTACAGTTCGTTACCACAAATTGTTTGATACTACCTAGGTAAGTGAAGCTGTCCACTTAATCGATCTTCTCGTTGCCCAGCATCACCTCCTTTCCTTCTCTCACTGTTGTTGGAAAAAACGCTGCTGGCGTGAGGATCAAACAGTTCGTGGTAACGAACTGTAAGTAAGGAGCGACCCGGCTTTATAGTAACCGAAACTCTAAAAAACGGAGTTTTGATTCCAATAGATACATCAAAAGAGTTGAATTCTTATGCTGATTTCAAATATATAAGTCTAATCAGGTTTAGTCTTTCCAACCATAAGTTACGAGCCTGAGAAAATTTGCCTTATTTTGGAAAAAAAGAGGGAAACAACAAATACCGAAGAGTCATAGAATCATGATGAAAATCATACCATGAGAGTCAGCACATCAGAGAACCCTAATGTTGAGGTTTGAAGCTACTATCTGCAAAAATGTGGAATTTTGTATTTATTGCCAGAAGAAAGATGACGGATGTGTGTTTATTTTTTTTTTTTTTTCTAGGGGTGATTGTATCGACCCAGTTGTCCTAGAATATCGAGAGGGGGCTCAATTGAACGGAAATTGAAATTTCTAGTGCTCTTTTTAAGTGAACAAAAAAAGGGAGGGCAACTAGGCCCCTCCCACGCTAGTTACGTCGGAGGATCTTTCAATGGAGGAAGTATTCATGGAGGAAGGAACATTTCTATGAAGGGGGCGCCGGATTTCTCAGCATTATTTAAAAAACAATCAGAAGTTAAATAAAAAATAGACACATTTTTTCAACTGAAAGTAAGGAGCAACATTAAAACTTAAAACGAACGAAAATTATTACGCATATGAGGGGGTTTACCCCCAAGTCAATATGTCACTCTTTACGCTAAAGTCTTTTTTAGTACTTTCAAAAGAGCTATCTAGTTTAATTAAACGGCCTTTGTGATTCAGGGGTCGTTCTTAAAGAACTGGAACAAAATTCAAACTTTAGCGTAAAGAGCGAAGTATTGACTGGGGGCGAACCCCCTCATATACATAATAATTTCTGTTCATTTTAAGTTTTAATGTTGCTCTTTATTTCCAGATGAAAAAGCTTGTGTCATAAAAGCAAACACTCCTTAATTGATCTTATTTCAAATAAAAAAATTCTGTTAATCCTCAACATTCGTTACAATCTTTATTTAGTCTACTGTATAATGAACACAGTATAAAGATATAGCAGTAAGTTTACCGAAGATAATTTCTGGCTCTTCGTTCTCGGTGCGAACAAACAGCTCCTCCCACTTATTCTTGCATTAGCGCGTACAAACAGCTCCTCTACTTTTGATCTGCCATGAGCGGTCCAATTACCCTGGAACACGTATTTTGGCAGAAACTTTCTCAAAATGCCTTTAAAACCAACTTGAGACTTCGAAACCTACTTTTAATTCCTAAAAACATCTAATAATAAAATTGCACTACTAATTACCGATTTTCATATATGTATTGGAATAAATTAATTTAAGATTAGTTTCTTCAAAATTTAGGGTTCCAACGTTGAAGTCAAGTTGTGCGTTCAAGAGAAATCTGACATGTGTACCCGTGAAAAGATCTAATGTCGCTTATGTTTCTACGTTCTCTGGAGCACTCGCACTTCGGTCCGGGTTTGTATAATGGGTGAGATAGGGAAATATCATACTGCCAATAATTTATATACCATGATGATGATATAGACAAAAAATCGTTTTTCAAGATAGCTTCAGATACTGGGCTATGACGTAACATCATGACGTTGAAAACGTCACGATTTTGACAGATGAGTCAAGAATTGCTTTTCACAAAAATTTTGTGGGCAAAGCCGACTAAGAGTTTAAATGGAACATGTTTTTTTTTTCTTAATGCACATACATATAGTAAATAAAGTCAGAATATTTTTTCTTTCTAATATCTTGCGTAAGAAATAAAGTAAGAAGGTAAGACTAAAGTAAGTAAGACTTAGGAAATAAAGTAAGACTTAGGCTCTAGATTTACACAATTCTTAATAAATACTAAATTTTTATTTACATCCTTCTTAAGTTAGAACATTGAAACACAAAATTAAGGGAATTATATTTGTCGGGTAGCAATCCTCTAGTGCAGTGGTTCTCAAACTGTGGTACGCGTACCCCTTCGGGGTTGAAGTCAAGTTGTGCGTTCAAGAGAAATCTGACATGTGTACCCGTGAAAAGATCTAATGTCGCTTATGTTTCTACGTTCTCTGGAGCACTCGCACTTCGGTCCGGGTTTGTATAATGGGTGAGATAGGGAAATATCATACTGCCTATAATTTATATACCATGATGATGATATAGACAAAAAATAATTTTTCAAGATAGCTTCAGATACTGGGCTATGACGTAACATCATGACGTTGAAAACGTCACGATTTTGACAGATGAGTCAAGAATTGCTTTTCACAAAAATGTTGTGGGCAAAGCTGACCGAAGGTTGTTGCAACGCAACTTTGCCGAAGCACCGTATATCTAATTTCCTATTCAAGTATTTTTTAGATCCGACAACCCCTTCAGGTAAATGTGGTTATGATTCCCTAATCATGAATCGACTGTATTGACTTCGTAGATTGAACTCTGTGAAACATGTTAGCCTAGTATGATTTTTTTCTTTTGTAGGATTCAAGTACTTATTTAGCTGAAAGAGAGGGTCAAAGTCAAGCTACCAAATTTGGTTGGATTCGAGGTGTTCTTGTAAGATGTCTTCTCTGTATTTGGGGTGTTATGCTTTTTCTTCGGCTCTCCTGGGTCGTCGGCCAAGCTGGAACCTGTAAGTGCTTCTAGAGATAACCTATTAATCAATTATTATTTCAGAATTTCCTATAAATATTTCAAAACATTCAAAAATTGATTTTAAGCTATTAGTATGTTAAATAATTTTTTTCAGTTTAGCACTAATAACATTTGAGATTGTTGTTTCTTTGCGGATAAACTTTTTTCACGCTTGTAATATTTCAAATATATATTTTACAATTTAGCCCTAGAAACAGCCCTGCACACAAAATAGCCCTAGGGCTATATTTCAAGTCCTAGTGTCCTTCCTCCTCTTAAAAATATATTAATTAGTGAGATATTTTAACTTGATAAATACAGAATGAATCATTTTTTAAAAAGAATTTAATTTAAATTATAAATTTACATTTAAACTAAAATATATAAAATAAAAAATTAAAAGACAATTTTTGTTCCAGGAATAAATGAAGAGACGACAGTAGATGCTGAGACGACGAATTATTGAATTTACTCTGAACTAAGAGTTTAAATGGAACATGTTTTTTTTTTCTTAATGCACATACATATAGTAAATAAAGTTAGAATATTTTTTCTTTCTAATATCTTGCGTAAGAAATAAAGTAAGAAGGTAAGACTAAAGTAAGTAAGACTTAGGAAATAAAGTAAGACTTAGGCTCTAGATTTACACAATTATTAATAAATACTAAATTTTTATTTACATCCTTCTTAAGTTAGAACATTGAAACACAAAATTAAGGGAATTATATTTGTCGGGTAGCAATCCTCTAGTGCAGTGGTTCTCAAACTGTGGTACGCGTACCCCTTCGGGGTAACGCAAACATTTTTATGGGGTACACGGCCGGCGAACAAAAAATAAACAACCCTTTAACTCTAGGACTGGAAATTTTATTTATATTTAACTATAGTTTACTTAGTACTGGTAACAGAAAAGGGGTACCTAAAATGTTTTATGGGTAAAAAGGGGTACAGTGTCGAAATAAGTTTCAGAACCACTGCTCTATTGCTTGCTTTGTGACGGAGAGTTCTGCAGGGAGATGATAAAGAATTTGAAGCTATGTGGCCATCTAATATGCACCACATATTGCAGTAAGGTTTGAACACCATGCCATATCATTCTCTCATGAAAGTTTTTTTGAAAGGTTGTGAGATCTTTTTACTAGTGCCTCTGAGTTTACCCTCAATCTTAATGTTTAGCTGGGAAAATGCCAATATTTTTCAGAGATAGAAGCATAAAATGATTGCTGAAGAACAGAAACCCTTGACAACAGTGCAATATATTCAATGTGCCGTGTATGATTATATATTTTGATTTTGTAATAATACAGTTCTATATAGTAATTTTTAACTGGCTTTGAAAAGACAGTTTCACGAAATATCATTTTTGTCGATTTTTTTAAGAAGAAGGCGAGAACGTTCAAAAGAATTCAGATATTTTCATTAAAAGTTAACAAAATTAAGTAGAATATAATTTTAACTACCTTTGGGTAACTGCTCCTCAGAGCAGTTACCTTGCTGGTGTCCTCTTTTATGAGAAGAAGACGAGATGCTTAGAAATAAAAAAAAAACATTAAATGTAAACGAAATAAGTGGATTATTGCTTTTTCAGCGACTACTCTCCTTTGGAAGTTTTGTTTGATGCAAATCTCTTCTTTCTACCGGACTTTCTCTCAATATTTATAAGTGTGAGTTTTCCATCTTCAACGGACCGCATAGTGAATCACTTACCATTGGAAGCCATGCAGTCCGTGCGGGGTCTGAGCTTAGATATCTTGGCATCATGATTGCAGACTGCCAACAAATATTTGATTTTTGTTTGCAGGGAGCTGAAAGAGGGTTGGTTTTGAATATTGTTTTGAATAGTTTGTTATGACTGAGGGTACTGCTGAGGAAGAGTGGTAGGGATGTAGAGTTGCATGAAGTAAGGGTGGTGGGGTGGCAGGGAGGAAGGGAGGTTGTAGCATGGTTGTGTTATGGAAATGATATTGTCGAGGGAGGCTTGTATTGTTGAGTACAATTTTGTATAAATTGTTTTTCTCTTTATGAATAAAGAAACCTAAACCCAGGCAAACACCCACAGCCATTAAACGTGCTTACGGGCCTGTAGTGCTGAATCGTCAATGCTGCTCCAGAAAATCTCTAGCCGCAATTTTTCATTCAGTTTGCCAGCCACGTGTAATCTGCCTTTCTTGTGCAGCCCACTTTCTGAGTTCTGATTTCTTTTATTTAACAAGAAATTTTGTAAACCAAAACAAAAACTACTTCAACACAATCTCCCCCATAAGGCTCCATGGCCGAGAAAGAACAGTCTAGAAAACAAAATACCAACACAAAACAATATAAACAAAATCAAAAGAAATCCAGTCGCCCACCTTAATAATCCCCAAAATGACAAGCTAGGCAGGGGGTAGCGCATGATTTCACCAACTCAATTAAATTTACAACTCAATCCAGAGACATCAACTCCATGGGGAACCGGAAAAAAATTGTTTACTAGCTAAAAGTTCTCTAACATAATTTTTGAACATACCAAACGAATGGCAGCTTCGTGTAGACTCTGGAAGTGTGTGGGAATGAGAGATAGGAAAAGAAAAATCAAAATGTGCTGCTATAAGAACACATAATTTTTACTGTACATTCCAAAGCGTTATCAGAACTACAGACCTATAAAAATATGGTCTTCCAGAGCCATCAAAACAATGGTCGAGCATTCAAGATCATTCATCGCTCAAGTGGAAGCTGATTTCTATTTCCCTTTTCTTTATTTGGGTCCCACTATAATTTTTTAGTAGATTGTGTGCAATCAAATGATTAATATCATTATTATTACCGAAACTATAATTATAATTTCCAATGAGTATTTATCTGCCTTGCTTTCCTTTACAGTAGAAGCTGTGACAATTATTCTCCTGGCCTCTGTTGTGACAACTATTACCGCCATTTCAATGTCTGCCATAAGTACCAATGGAACAATCAAAGGAGGTTTGTTTCTTTTTTCTTTTTTGTTTGTTTTGTCACACGAAAGTAGTAAAACAAAAGAACTTGTGGTCCTGCAAAGAATTTTTACCAAAAATCTTGGAAAAGATCATCGATTAAAGGCAAGTAGCAGTTCTCCTATTTTTCTATTATTATTTTTAGGTTTAAATCCCCTTACCTGCTTGAAAAGAGTTCCCTGTGCCATAAAAAAGCGTTCACAAACAAAGTAACTAATTACAAAAAAGTGACATCCTTCCTTGTTAAGATTAAATAAAAAAACAAGTTTTTTTTAACTGAAAGTAAGGAGCAACACTAAAACTTAAAACGAAAAGAAATTATTCCGTATATAAAAGGGGTTGACCCCTCCACAACGCTTCGCTCTTTACGCTAAAGTTTTTATTGTTTTAATAAATAGTATTGTGAGAAAGAGTCTAACTTTAGCGTAAAGAGCTAATTGACAAGACTACAATTTTATAGCCTTGATTAGGGTTTAACTTTATATCAAATATTTAAGTTTTACTTTTAGTTTGGCTGTATTACTTCAAAAATCAAAAAAGGGAAAAAGATGTCTGAAAAATGCCCTTTCAAATACATTTTCTTAATGTTAAAGCAACTTCTGAAGCTGGAAACCAAGCTGAATCTAGACTCATATGTGAAAGCTTAAGATGAAATAAATAAAATATTCGAGAAGAAAATATTTCTATTCCTGTTATGAAAATCCTCATTTTTCCCTCGCTCACTTATTTTATTTGTTGCAGGAGGAACTTACTACATGACATCCAGGTCTCTTGGTCCTGAATTTGGGGCTTCAATCGGTGTTATTTTTAGTATAGCAAACGCTGTCTCTGTGGCTATGTATATAGTCGGATTTTGCGAATCTATGAATGATCTTTTAAAGAGATTTGATGTGCAGATTGTCGATGGCGGCGTTAATGATGTTAGAATTATTGGTGCAATTACCCTGGTTGGATGCACAATAATCGTCTTGATTGGTATGGAATGGGAGGCAAAGGTAGGAATTCCTTTTTGTTTGTTCAGAATTTTAATTCAAAAGTTTAGGAATAGACTGAACAGACTTTTTAACCACCAATTGGCTCTAAGGCTACTGATAGGCAAAATTAAATGAATATGTACTGTTTATTTTTTTTAGAATTTAGTATTAAGCTAGTTGATTGAACCTCAGTTCTGCATGTTAGTCCTCACACTGCAAAAAAAAAACTAAAATTGAGATTCAATTAAGATTTACAGCGCTGAATGACCAAACAGATTTTGGATGTTGGAAAATGAGCGTTGACTTCTTTCAATGTCATTGATTATTTATTACTAAAATGCACTTTAAACATGCGCGTAACAGGAAAAAATGGAGAAGAAGGTAATTTCTGGTTTTTATTTTACTTCATCGGAATCTGATTAAATAAAAAAGCCATAAAAGACCAA
Organism: Artemia sp. Qi Xiang Cuo; assembly: GCF_049724085.1. Taxonomy (NCBI): domain Eukaryota; kingdom Metazoa; phylum Arthropoda; class Branchiopoda; order Anostraca; family Artemiidae; genus Artemia; species Artemia sp. Qi Xiang Cuo. The sequence goes on along the minus strand of NC_142799.1, from coordinate 62,372,535 downwards.
GCCATAGGTCTTACTTAAATGTCAGAGGCAATTGGGTACATGTAATTGGGTACAAGCGGTACGTAAATACAAGGCAATTGAATGCATTTTTATAGAAATCAGAATCTCATATCTGGCATAAGAGCTGAAGTTTTCTTGGAACAGATATAGCTTCTAGCGGCCAAGTATCCGCTTTCTCAAGCCAAAAATGAAACTATTCCACATAATAACCACATGCTTTTTTAGTTACGCTTGCTGCATGAGTCACTCCTTACGTATAGTTTGTTACCACGAACTGTTTGATCTACGTCATGGAAGTATTTTCAATCTGTATAATTGGAGAAGTGAAAGCTCGTACCTAGGCCCATGCCTCCTCAACTATAATTATTAATTTATCAAATTTATTCTTTCTGCAAGATTTGGAGTGCCACGAACTATTTGATGGTATGCCCTTAGGCCTGGTGAATAGGTTTCCAATTGTATTCGGAGGTGCATCCCTGAAATAGTCCAAATCCTCAAAGAGATAATGCTCTCTTATAAAATAAAGAGTGGCCAACCTTATAATAGTCTTCAGCAAAAGAGGAGATAAGCCCAAAAGGGTTTGAAACCTGAACCTCTTGGCAATTAAGCAAAGAAAAGGATGTGTGCCTCTTCCAGAAACCCAAAAACTAAAAAAATCATTTCGAAGAAAATGCTAACTTTTCTGAAACAAACAGTATTTTCTTCTCCCCCCTGAAAATATTTGAAAACTGGAATTTATTGTTTTTACGGGCACCCTTGGTAGTCAGGGTTGCCGATTGACACTCAGCTGCCAGGAGCAATCCTTACTAGTCCCGAAATTCGTGAATGCAAGTCTTCCTCGGAAAGGTTTCAGAGGGCTCCCTTCGTTGATAGTGTCACCAATATACATGCAGCTGACAAGTGCCACCCAACCATTTTCATTTCAGTCGTTATTAATTTTTTTACTGTTTTTTCAGGCTCAACTCGTCTTGTTAGCAATATTGGTCATTGCTATCCTTGATTTTTTCATCGGAGCATTTCTCGGTCCTACTAGTGACGATGAAATTGCAAAGGGCTTTCTTGGATTCAATGGTAAGTTGTTTAATTATGTCTCAATAATCTTACAACTAGTTTAGTAACTCAAAAACTGAGGAAAACCGTCGCATAAACTAGCCAGCGTATTGAGGAGGATCTGTTGTTTTCACGCGTTTCTGATGACCACATCTATTTAATCTGCTTAATTGTACTTGTTTGATATACCAAGCTTTCAGTTTATCGAGTGCCCAAAAAGTCACTCAAGATTTTTCTTTGACAAGCTATTTATTTTTACTGTCATTTGTTTGGCATTTTTGTGTCATTTGTAATACGACATAGTGGACTTACTAGAGGCTAATTTGTATTAACATCTCTTAATATCTTGCATTAACGTCACCATTATCAATTTTTTACACATTATAAATAGGAAAAAAAGTGGTTATTTCATAACCAAATGAAAACCAATAACAAAAAAATGAGAATTTTAAACTTTAAGTTTAAACTTTTAAGTTTTCAGTTTCACACATTCGTCAGACATATTGCAAGGAAGAGAGAGATAGAATCATCGCCATCTCAAAACTTGATAAATATATAGTTTTTTCATAGCTTCTTATAGTTTTTATATAGTCTGCTTGTTTTAGGAATCCACCCTCCCCCTCCCCCAGTCTGCTTGAATTTCTTCCAGTTCATGTTCATCTTTTCCAAAAGCAATTCAGTGTCAGATTTGAGGATTTCTTGGTTCGGCTCCTTGAGTTCTCTAACGATATTTAATTGCAGTTACACACTATCGAGCTTTATCAGAAAAATCAAAGAGCTGGGGCCTGATATCCTCAAATTTGTTGTTATAGAACATTATATTTTAAAGGACACGAATAAATGGGTGCCGCATAAAAGGTGTAATTTTCAAACGCATTGCTTTCATAGCTTACTTACGCTTAGCTCTTATGAGTGTCTCGTTTATTCACGGATGGGGTGAAAGTACCGATTCCGTAACAAAATATTTACCAAATCTTGCTTTTTGTCTTCCACTTTTTCTTCTGTGAGGTGAGGTCCTAGATCATACATCCCTTAGAAGCAGATTAACACTTATTTCCATGATGTAAAAGACTACTTCCATCTTTTTTTTTATTGTAGCTACAATCAAAAATGAATACATGCGTGTAATGATTTTAAACCATTTAAACCCTGAGTTGCTCTAGAGTAACTCTAATCAACATTTATTGAAATAAAAAGAAGAAAAGAAAAGACAATTTTTCAAAAAAAAACGCACATTGCATTGAAATGGAAGAAAATGAAAGGCCCGCAGAAAAACTTGACATTTGGAAGAAGGGGAGGCATCAAAGGCAACTGAGCAAATGCGTGATTCAAATAATTTGTTTTTGCAATTACATGGACCCTCGTAAATAGATGGTTTGGGCAGAGCTACTTTGATATATTCATATTAATCTGTTTGTTTGTTCGTTTTCTTTTTTTTTAATTTGCTTAAACCAGTATTGATCTAGGGACCCTATTCGACGAAAATTTGTGGTCAGATTACCGTGAGGATGATGGTGTGAATTACAGCTTTTTCACCGTCTTTGCCGTCTTCTTCCCTGCAGCTACTGGTATCCTAGCAGGAGCAAACATTTCAGGTGACCTCAAGGTAATCTTTTTTTCATAAGCTTGAAAAATAATATAGGATTTTTCAGGTTTAATTGATATGTCCAGGATTTTTTTTTCTGAGTTCTGGTACTTTAGATTGAGGAAATTGGGAGTTCAGAAGCTTGAACGAAGGGTTTAATTTTCAGTCTTAAGACACGAGAAGAAGTCTTAAGAAGCGAAAAGAAGCGATGTGTATCTTTGAAGACTACATTTCTGAAATTTCATAAGTATTGGCACAGACATTCTCCCGAGAGCTGGAGCTTGGAGCCGTATCACCTTATCTCGACAAATTTAAGGTACAGGGATATTTCTGAATTCTGAAAATTTGTCAGCTAAAGAATACTGAGGATACCCATGTTCAGCCTGAAGAATAGGGCTAAAGATGTTGTTTTGTTGTCTCGAGACACTGATTCAGTCACTTAAGATGCTGATCCGACAGCTCTTGACTCTTTTATTTAGCGGGGTTGTAGTTGAAAGACAAATCAGTTTGAGGACAAATATCAAGACATTTTGGAGCAGTCAAGAACTACAGTAAATACAGAATAAAGAGAGCGAGAAATATTTCAAAATCCATTAGTTTAAACCTTAAAATGCAGGAAAGGATAAAAGGAGCAAATGCCAGTATCAACTGGCATTTGCAGCTATACTGAAGAAGCAGCTGTACTGATGTGCCAGCACTATTGTTTTCCCGGATTAGTTTTATTTACGTGCAGTTGTTCATAAAATTTATTCTAACTATTACCTAATTTCCGTGCTACTGTTTGGACACCACCCTGAAATTCTCCTTGTGTTGTTTGGACAATTTTGATTTATCGCTTGCAGTAGTCGCCTCGATTTTTTCCTGTATACTTTGTCGTTGTATTTTGAGTGTTCTAAAGCAATAAAATGTCTGCTGTTCAAAAACCTCAATAATTGTGAGTATAATTGTTAGCACTGTACAATATAAAATACTGATATATTTGAAACAAACAGAACTTAAAAACAATAGGGATTTTTTTTTTCCCAAGATAGTGCAATTTAAATTATTGAATATTTCGGCCCTATGTCTAAGGGCCGTCTTCAGCACAACATTAAAGAAAGATTATATATATATATATATATATATATATATATATATATATATATATATATATATATATATATATATATATATATATATATATATATATAAAAATATATATATATATATATATATATATATATATATATATATATATATATATATATATATATATATATATATATATATATATATAAAATATATATATATATATATATATATATATATATATATATATATATATATATATATATATATATATATATAAAACTTACAATAAAACACGAAGTTTAAAACTAAAAATGCTCTTAAAAACTTTTAAAACAGCCCCAGCATCCTTACTTCAACGTAGTTCAACCAGGACTAATAAATAAAATGATGAGAGAGGATGAATTCATTCAAACGAAATAAAATAAAATTATTAACTGCAAGTTTTCAAAGCTAATCTTGCCTTTTTAACAGCTAGTCTCAAAGGCGTTTTTGTAACGGGTTCAATACTATTGTCAATTGGTTTAATAAAATATTTTGTTAGATCATTTTTAATTAAATTTGAGTATAAAGCATTCAGTGAAAACTCTCCTAAGTCCCTATTTTAGGAAATATTTTTATTTATTTTGAGCCTAATTTCGATAGATTCCCGAACTACCTGTTTTATCCCCAAATCACTGCTAATGAGAGAAGATTTTTCAAAAAGTATTATGTGGCTTGGATTATCAGATATATGGCTTGCTAAATCAGAATCAAAGGAGTTATTAGAACTATTAGCAACCAACGCTTTGTCTATGTCTTCTTTATGCTGGTGTATCTGCCTTTCCAGATTCTTATGAGTTCTGCCAACGTAGTAATTGCCACAATCGCATGTTATTCGATAAACCCCTCTTTGGCGGGTAACTGGGGTTTTATCTTTACTGGAGTTTATAAAAAAAAATTTATTTAAAAATTATTAGTGAAAACTAAATACAGATTATTTTTTTGTTCAAATATTTTCTATTTTTGTTGTTATTCTTGGGATGTACGGAAGATAGATTATATTAGAGCGGTTTTCCGGAGCCTCACATTGTGAAATATCGTTGATTTTACAAAAATGTCTTTTTAATCTACGGTTAATCGTATTATTGACAAAAGGAATGGGGTATCCGTTGCCAAAAAGAATATCTCTGATAAAATCTATTTCTGCTTTTATGTATGAATCGGAGCAAATGTTCAGGGCACGGTCAATAAGAGAAGTTACAACTGCTCTTTTAACTTGTGGGGGGTGATTTGAATTAAAATGAAGATATCTATTGTTTTGCGTATTACGGATAATTAGCACATTTAAAAATGGTAGTTTGTTTTCAATTTCAATTTCTAAGGTAAACTACAAATTTCTATCATAAGTATTAAGATGATCTACGAAACCTCGAAGTTCAATTTCCCCATAATTCCAAAGTGAAATTACGTCATCCATGTAACGACCCCAATAGATATGTTTTAAAATATAAGAATTTAAGGCCCAATTCTCAAGGTTCTCGACATAAATATTTGCCAGTAGGCCGGATAAAGCTGCTCCAAGCGGTAACCAATTTATTTTTTGATAAAAAGAATCACGAAACGGTAAATATATAGAAAACTTATTACACGTTTCAACAAGATTAAAAGAAACTTCACAATCGATCCGTGCCGCAGAGTCTTCGATTAAGTGACAATTTTCTTCTATTTTGTTTTTTAATAATTGCTCAGAAGTAGCCACATCTATATTCGTGTACATGGAAACAATATCAAAACTACTAACTATTTTGTTTTCTGAAATACTTGTGTTATTAATTTTTTTTAACTAAATCTGCTGAATTAGTAATGTAGGAATTTTGTGAATACAGTAGAGGTTTGAAAGATGTGCAAAGCTATTTTCCAATATTGGAAGCGAGGGCTTTAGTACATGCTACGATAGGTCTTAAGGAAATACCTTGTTTATGCAATTTTGGTAGGCCGTAAAATTTTGGACAGAAACTACCACGGGGGTAAAATATATTGTATAATTGTGGGGTGATTTTACCATTCTGTTTTAGCTGCTTTAATTCATTTATAGTATTATTAGTAAATTGATCAATAGGATCATGAGTGATCGGTTTATATGTAAGTAGAAAGGCCTCAGAAGGTCGTGACAGTACAAAATTCGGTTATCAAAAGAATATATCTCGTGACAGTACACCAAATAAGGGCATAGAGTCATTAGGGAGAACATGTGGTTAATGGGGTCAATGGCCTAAGTTTCCAGGGTCGATGTTGTTGTTATTGTAAGTGCACGCTCTCAGCGAATGTCAAGGTCGATTTATTTGTAGTTTTGGGCAAGTGCACGCTCTCAGCGAATGTCATGGTCTCCAAAAATAGGAAACAGCATTTGATGTTGTTGTTGTTTTGGGCATGCTTGAGGCGAATGTTAAGAGTTTCCAGAAAAAGAAAACATTTAGATCACATGTTTCCTTCTCAGCCAATCAGAGGATTGCTTACATAACAATTCACCCTTGAGATTTCGTATATAACGGACATGCATTGTGATTAAATTATCAGAAACTATTGTGACACAATGGATATAACAACTGACATAATTGATGACATAAGAATGGATAAATTTGACTCTTTAGAAGCCTTGGCAACCTCAATTTACCATGTAAGTTCCGTTTTAGTACATTTTCAAAATCAAATTATTTTCATTGATCACCCTCCAGTATATCTAAGTCCCCCCCACACCCCCCTATGCTATCTTTATACTTGATAGAAAACATAAAATATGTTCTTTTTACCCTCAAAACCTAACCCCCCCCATTGTTTTACAATGATAATTCTTTTTTGTTAAATTTATACAATTTTAAGCATTCTATATCCTAGCTAAAAGCGACCACTGGCATCCGTCAATTCTTAAAGCATTATACCGTTCTGTTTTGACATAATGCTCTGCGCAAGGTTAAAATTAGCTATCAACCGTTTTCTGTGTGTTTACAATAACGGCGGCCAAGTCAAAGGAACTGTTTCTCCGTCAAAATTAAAACACTTTTCAGACAATTGCAATAATTTAGCACATGCCTATGCAATCTCTATTTGGAGAAGTGAAATCTCGTTATTTTCAAATTAAGGTCTAACAATATATTTAGGACATTGACGAACGGGGGAGGGGGCCATGCCTCTATTCTATCGCAATCATTGTAAAGTGAAAACTTCACATGAAAAGTACAGGGCCTGGGATTTCTAAGAAAAAATGATAGCTTTATTTTGTCTGCAAAATTTACATTCTAGATTGTCATTTAGGCCTATAAGCTGCTGCAGCTGGGTTAATAATCATTTATCTATTTTAAAGTCTACAGACGGGAACATTTTAAAAAAATTTCTGAAAGGTAAAAAATAGAAACATTGATTTCTATCCTAATTGATTTCTCACAAGTTTTCTCACAATATGATTTCCATGCATAGTATATTTCTCGTAAATTTTAATTTTTGCATTGCTTTTTTGGCTTAGGGGCGGGGGACTTCTTTGTGATAAATACTTTTCTAGACAAAATTATGGATCTGGGCGGGGGGAACTAATGTTTATTCTGTGAAAAAGGGGAAAATTATTTCAATACTTATTTTTTCTTTTCTTTTAAGGCAAATTATGAAGAATGTATGGCCCCTCCACCTAAGAGGGCAAGAGTGGATGTGGCAGCCCCATCAGTGGCAGCCCCTATGCAGTCTGGGAAAAAGCCAAAAAGAGAATGGGGCATAAGGATGGAGAACCCTGCTGTCTCATCGGTGCAAGCCCGTAACATCGCCGCCCCGTCCATTCTCCATCATGCGTTGCCTGGGCCTTTAAGAGCTGCACCACCAACACAAGGTCCACCGATGCTACAGCATGCTTCGCCTGGGCCATCCGGCACCCAAGTGCAGTCAGGATTTGCAAATGTGAGCATTTTTCCTACCTATCTTATAGAAATACATATCTATTTCATCCAATGTTTTTTCTTTTCACTATTTTTCAACACTGTATAAAAATGTATGTCAGCGGGATATTAAAATATTAACCCCTCGCGTCCAACTAGTGTGTTCTCTGGTCCCCCCTCCCTCGGAGAGATCTCACTATAATGTAATTTTTTTTTGCAAAGAAACCGCTCTTTTTTTTCTAATCTATACTATTTTCTCTGTTGCTATTGCTTCGATATCTCATAAGCAAATATTTTTAGGTAATTTTCTAGTTTTTACTGCAATCTCTCACCACTATGAAACTCAAAATGTTATTTTTCGCAATTGAATATTGTCTTGTTTTAATCTTTGGCTTAAAGCTCCGCACAAGCATATAAATAGATCGGTATCACAAATTTTCATGTTAAATTCTATCATTAGTGGTTATGCCAAGTCTAGGATTTCAATGCTTTTACGTAAGTCTGTGTTTATTTCTGAAAATAGCGGAATTGTTTGCAAAATTAGCAATAGATATTTAGGAAAATGGAATTCTATGTAAGAGCGAAAAAAGTTATATCCCCCAAAATAATAATTGCTATTTATGACATTGCTGAAAAGGGGGGGGGCATACTTGCCCTCAAATCTTTTTGGTCACTTAAAAAGTGCAGTCAATTAATGCTAATGCTCAGCATTTGAAACTCTGTGAATGCTATTCCGTTCACAATTGAATATTCCATAGTTTTAAGAGAGAAGGCTGCAGAGATTATCCCATTAATCTATCTGGCACATATGGACTGTCTAATTTGCACTGAATATTTTTAAAATAGCTTTCAATCTTACAACTTGCCGCCAAGATTTTAGCGATGGGAAACATTCTGACAATGTCTGAGTTAACGGTTTCCAACATTTAATTGTTGTATTTTCCTTATCTGATGTTCAGTCTCGGAAATCGGAACATACGCGCGGATTAAAATAATTAAGCTAATGAGTCCTAGACATCCCAGTGTAGGGTAAATTATATATAGAGAAAGAGAGAAACGACTTATGATCTAACAATATTTTTTTGGACATTATGTAAACGGTTGGGAGCCGCCACGGCTCCCGGGACGCGCTGGTGGGCTCGAGAAGTGCCAGGGGAAGCGCCGCGGAAAAAAAAAACAGTAGGGCTGATTTGAACACTTTGTAAATAAGCTATTTTTTGAACAAAATCAAATTGTCGCCTTTTATGTAAAGCGACGTTTTAGATTCTAAATATCTTATATTAAGTTTGATATTTTGGAACTTTCAGTTGAATTAACCAATTGTTACTATGCACATACTGCTACTACTACTAATCGCCGACTTTAAATAATAATCCAAATTTTAAAAACAGTAGGGATGATTTGAAAAAAAAACAGTATGGCTGATTTGAACACTTTGAAAATAAGCTATTTTTGAACAAAATCAAATTGTCAATTCTATGTAAAGCGGCGTTTTAGATTTTAAATATATTATATTAAGTTTGATATTTTGGAACTTTCAGTTGAATTAACCAAATGCTACTATGTGCATACTGCTACTACTACTAAGCGCTGACTTTAAATAATAATCCAAATTTTAAAAACAGTAGGGGGGATTTGAACACATTGAAAATAAGCTATTTTTCATTTATAGGTTGGACAACCATTGGTCCCTTATTCAATGTCACCATCGTCCTCATCAGCTGGTGAAGGAGAGGAAGAACTCGCGTCTACGGAATCATCTCATTCAGGACAATTCACATATCAATGAATAGGATGGTATTGTTAATTCCGATGAAATACCTTTTAATATTGATGCTTTTCTAAGTAATTATTTCAATGTAGAACCTAGCACAGTTGAGCAAGGTAATGTTCCTAGTTCAGAGGGGGACTTGCCATTGCTAAGTCCAAACACGTCACAAATTTTAGAGGATTTAACGGGGAACCCTCCTCCTCCTTCTCCTCCAGCCCCCTAGACCCTAATGAGTCCCCTTCAAAAAACTGAAGTAGAATATTTTAATACCCCGAATCTTGTTGAACGGCGGGGAAGAGGGGGAGGGGATAATATACAAGAGGGGGAGGGGGGTACAACTTTCCCCGATTTTCAATTAACTAACACAATTTTAAATGCAATAGTTGTTTACACTGCGACGTTTGGTGACCCTTTTAATTCACTAATGGGGGGAAAATTTGTGTTTGACCCTGTAGACATTGTGCATGACTATGTGGATAAAATTCGTGCACTGCTGGAGAGTCAAATTCAATTGTGGGGGAGGAATTCAATTAAGGTTTCTATTGTTTTAAAGATATTTTATTTAAATGAGGGGAAAAGTGAAGTTTATCACCATTATATACATTCCGAGATGCGTTTGGATTATACGAATTTAGAAAATTTTGAGAGTGCTTTCATGGATTGGGTAGGTCAAATTATAACGCATCTTGAGAACTTTAATTAAAATGTTAGTGGGTCTGTAGTTTTATTTATCGAAAATTTAAGTGTCAATATTTGTAAATTTAAGAAAGATTTTATTTTAAGAGGTGGGAGTGGACCAAGGGCAATTGAATTAAAATATAATCCAGATCTAGAAGGTTGTCAAGGTGTCAAGCGGATCTGCTTCGAAACAGATCAAAAATGTTTCAAGTTTGCCTTGCTCATATCAACATTCTAGCCTCTAGCACGTGACGCTACCAAGACGAAATTAGACAATTGGGCCGCACATGGGAAGGACGGGTCAAATTTCCCCATTGTAGATTTCTCGTGTTTAGAGGGAAAATACCCAGTAACACTACGATCTATTGATATTTTTGAAAGGGCTAATGCCCATTTAAATATCGGCGTTACTGTGGTTCAGTATGAAACTGAATTTGAAGATGGGGTTCGTTTAAAAAAGAAAGGGTGGTCTTCCCTGTAAGGGGCCCGTCAATTGATTTGGTCAGACACTGGGTTTGGCTGT
>NC_142799.1:62217640-62361458 GCF_049724085.1 Artemia sp. Qi Xiang Cuo | reverse complement strand
ATATGTAATCGACTTGCTGATTGGCTGAGAAGGAAACACATGATCTAATGTTTTCCAGGATTCCTGGAAACTCTTAAAATTCGCCTCAAGCGTGCACTTACAACAACAACAACAACTAAATCGACCTTGGAAAAAGAGGTCAGTGACCCCATTAACCACGTGTTCTCTCTAGGGAGTCTATGCCCATATATGGTGTTCTCGTCGGAGTATAAGATAGCCTTCTACTAATAGTGTGTCTATAGTGGCTTTTGGTTAACTCAACATCCCCCTAAACACCATCTGAAAGTTTCAACTTATCCGGCTTGCAGCGGTAGCTAGCTTCTATCTACAAAACTTCAGAATTTTGCTTTTTTTTGGCAGATCGCGGATGCTTGTTTATTTGTTTGTTTATGCTTCTCTTTTTTTTCCAAGGAAGAAACTGTAATTGAAGAGCGACCAGTGTTAATAGAAGCAAAAATATTATTTTACTAAATGTGGTTCTTCAAAATGCAATTAAAATTTCAAAGGAATTTCGTAATGATTGAACAAAGTTTGCAAATTGAGCTAAGAATTTCAAAAAATTGATTTTTCTCTCTTATCAGTGTATTTCTAACCTATCCTTTCTCTTTAAGGCAACACCTTCACTGTCATAGGAAGCTAGTTCTTCCCGAAGTTCCAGAAGAGAAGTACTGAAGTTAGAAATTTCTACCATGGATACAGAGGATTCAAATAGATCTACTTTTGATTCAGTTGAGGTAAGGACAGTAGAGCAAAATTTATTTCCGAAGTTTTATTTTCCTTATTATTTTCATTGGGTCTGGAAAAGAAATATCGTAGGAAAAACTGTCTCGATGATCCATTATAAAAAGATTTTTATTGTGTGATGAAAGATTGAAGATTCTTTGGCTTATTAGCTTTTAGTCTCACTAATTAGGGCTACTAAAAAGTGTGCAAAAATTACTGCCGCTTTTCTATTTTCATCCCATTTCTTTCCGTTTTTCTGTTAGCTTTTTGTGAAAATTGTTTAATGTTTCAGGCAGTATCTTTCATTCAAAAAAAAATAATACTGTTATAAACAGGTTCGTATCCAGGATTTTTTTCGGTATAGGGGGTTAAAAAAAAATTTATACGCATCAAAAATTTGCTTATATTCGTTTCTGTTACATTTTTATAAGTTGGACTAACATTTCGTGGGGGGGGGGGAATGAAACCCCCTAGCTCCTTGTCCTAGACACAGCCTTGGCTTACAGGAAATCAAAAGTTCCCTTTTCCCCTTTGTTGCTTATTTTTAGGAGATTTTCTTGGCAGATACAAAAACAGCCGAAGTTGAAAAAAAAAGTACATTTGCTGATAGAAAAATTACGATTAGGGAGGTGGATAATTTTGTTGTTGAGTACCGTGACACCACACGTTCAGTTTTCGGAATTAGATATTGAGCTCCGGCTATTTGGAATGATATCCCAGCTGGCATTCGGGAGACTAAGCACATCGGGTTATTTAAGGTAAAGTTTTAGAAACATTGATTGGGAGAGGGTAGTTAATTTTGTTATTGTTTGTTAGTTGAGAGAGTGCTTTTGTACCCTTTTTCTTTTTTTTTTAGTTTTTTATAAATTATTTTTGTTACTTTTAAAAGAGGGTATGAAACTTTTAACGAAGGTATTATTCTAATTAAATTGTCTTTTTGATTCAGGAGTCATTCTTAAATAACTGGAACAAAAATCAAACTTAGGCTATTATAAGGTTATTATTAGTTGAAAAAAGTAAAATTAATATGCAAATTTCTTTTTAATATTCAGGTGCGCTAAATTTTGACAAACTTTACGCTAAATTTTGCGTCTTACTCACAACTCTACTTTTCAAAACAATAAAAAGCTTCAGCGTAAAGAGCGGGGCGTTGAGGAGGGGACAGCCCCCTTTTTTGTATACGGAATAATTTCTGTTCTTTTTAAGTTTTAATGTCGCTCCTTACTTTCAGTTAAAAAAAACTTGCTTTTTATATTTAATTTTCTATAAGAATCCATAGTATGGCTTACTATTTGTATGCTGGAGAAACTTTTCAACAATTTTTAATCCTGACACAAATAGTATTGTTTAATTTAAGCTTATACCTCCTCAATTTGAACTGAAAATTAAAATTAAATATCATTCCCAATAAATCCATCTATGGTCTTTGACAACCTAGATACACTTACACTGTCTTGATATGTTTAAACTGTAAGAGCAGAAGTAGTAATAGTAGTAGCCATAAAAAGTTTCAAATTAATGCGCCCAGACGTTGTCGATATATTGCTTAGGTTCCTTATTGGCAAACATACACACAGTGTCTTTTGATTTAATTTAAAAACTAAATTTAGTTTTAAAGCATGATAAACAAATTGCATAATTGGGGAGGGATGAAATACCCAATGTTCCTAGAGACACAGCTGCTGGGCTGTTCTACTATGTTGAATAAAATGGATGTCTCAAAATTTTGATTGGATGTGTTTGAAAAATAAATGGACTTTGGGGGAGGGCTGCTTACTCTCCAGTGTCTTTTTACTCTTAAAAACAGTGCTAGAACTTTTAATCTTGAATTTAGTTAGCTCCTTTAAAAGTTTCAATGATAATTCTAGCTATCATAGAGCTGCACTAACTGTGATTTTGCATACATGTTCTTTTGAAAACCTGCATGCATATAGTATTTTCGTTTAATTGAAACTGCCCCTAGACGTTCCCTGTGAGTTTCATCTCAACACCCTTAGCGTCTTTATTTACAGTAACTATAGTGGTAGTATTAATAGTGTATGTATATCCTATTGATGACCTGAAAATCATTCTCATCAAGACCTAGTGGTTTCTACTTAATACAATAATTCGTCGTTATGACATTGCTCATATATCGTTTGGATAACCTGTATATTTATATACTTTTATGATTTTCGTCTTGATACTCTTAGTCTAACAAGTAATTGCAATAGAGGTAGTACTTGAAGTAGCAGCATTAGTAGCAGTACTAAATGTAGCAGCAGTAGCAGCATTAGTAGTAGCAAGCACATATTGCTTCCTGGTCAATTTCTCTTCCTCTTTCAGCATTTTCTGAAACTTCCAACTTAATGCTCAAATCCATTATTGAGACACGCTCTTTTGACAATTTGCATGCAGATAGTGTCTTTAGAGTTAGTTGAAATTTTCCCTCAATATTTTAAATGCAGTACTGTGATTGTAGTAATAGTATTGAAAGCAGTGGTAGGGGTGGCAGTTTTAGTAGTAGTATTAGCGTACAAATATTACCTTTTTGGTCAATTGAACATCTCCCTTTTCATTTCTTGAAAGTTCTATATTCCGGATTTGCGTCTTTTTGACTGCCCGTATAAACATAACGTTTTTCCATTTAGTTCAACGCTCTCATCAGCCTTCTCTGAAAGGCTCACTTGAATGCCCTTTGTCTTTTTGGAAAGTGAAGGTCAAACATGCATACCTTTCTCAATAACATATACTGTATGTAAATAGTGATTAAAATTCCTAACTTACAGCCCTTATTCCAGGGGATGAAGGGGGGAGGGAGGGAATGACATCTCCAAAGTCAAAATTAGAGGATCCCTTAGTAATGCGTCTCAAAGTTTTAATTGGATGTTTGTTTTGGAAAATGATGGTCGTGAGGAGCGGCACTAGTTGCCCTCAATTAAATTTTGATTCTTAAAAAAATAACACTGTAATTTCCAATTTCCAATCGAATGAGCCCTATCAAAAGTTTATACGACCACTCACTCCATAAAAAACCTTATATGCCTTCAGGGCATAACTGAAAACCCGTACCCCCAGGTTCTGAGGGGTTATTTCAACTCCGAAAGCCTTTTTATATGATCTTTGGACTATTTTGAATAAAATGGCTGTCTCAAAATTTGTAGAAGATATATTTAGGGAAAAGAACACGTGGGTGGGGCTAGCTGACCGCCCATCACTTTTCAAGAAGTTCGTGGCAACGAACTTTAAGCAAGAAGTGACCCGGTTCAAAAGTAACCGAAACTCTAAAAAACAGAATTTTGATACCAATAGATACATCAAAAGAATTGAATTTTTATGCTGGTTTTAAACATAAGTTTCATCAAGTTTTGTCTTACCCATCAAAAATTTGCCTGAAAGAATTTGCCTTACTTTCGAAAAAAAAGGAGAAACACCCCATAAAGTCATAAAATCTTAATGGAAATCACAACACCATATTCAGCGCATCAAACAACCCTACTGTAGAGGTATCAAAGCTCCTATCTGCAAAAATGTGGAATTTTGTAATTTTCCCAGAAGAAAGATCGTGGATGTGTGTTTATTTGTTCTTTTCTTTTTGTTGTTTTTTTCCAGGGGTGATCGTATCGACCCAGTGGTCCTAGAATGGCAATAGAGGGCTCATTTGAACGAAAATTAAAAGCTTTGGTGCCCTTTTTTAGTGACCAAAAATTAAGGACAACTAGGCCCCCTCCCACACTCATTCTTTCCCCAGAGTCACCGAATCAAAATTTTGAGATATCCATTTCATTCAGCATAGTCAAAAGTCTAATAACTATGTCTTTGAGGACAACTTAATCTCCAACCATCCCCGGGAGAAGAGCTGCAAGCTATGAGCTTTGCCCATTGTTAGTAGTATAAGGATATACACTTTAGGGGCCCAGTACTCTTGTAATTCCAAGTGCCCAGTAACCCCACAATAGCCTATTATTCTGAGCGCACACATATCATAACATTCCGAGAGGCCAGCAGTGGTTATAAGAGAAAGTCTACTGCACAGGTAACCCATTATTTCTAAAACACTCATGATGTTATCTTACTTTCTTGGACAATAAGGAAAATTCTTGGGATTGCATTACTTTAGATACAGAGACACAGACACAGAGACACACACACACAGAGACACACACACAGAGACACACACGCAGAGACACACACAGAGACACAGACACAGAGACACATACACAGAGACACACACACACAGACACAAACACGGAGACACACACAGACAGACACACACCCAGAGACACACACACAGAGACACACACACACAGAGACACACAGAGAGACAGAAACACAGAGACACAGACAGAGACACAAAAACAGAGACACACACACAGACACAAAGACTCAGAGAGACACACCAACACAGACACACAGAGACAGACACACACAGATACAGAGACAGACAGAGACACCCACACAGCGACTGTGACACACACAGACTCACACACAGATACTCACACAGAGAGACTCACAGAGAGACAATAACTCAGAGACACACACACACAGAGACTAAAATCAGAGAGACAAACAGACAGAGAGAGACACACAGACACACACACACACAGACACACACACACACACACAGACACAAAACCACACAGACAAACACAAACATAGAGGCCCACAGTGAGACAAACAGAGAGAGAGACAGAAACACAGACCTCGACAGAGAGACCCCCACACAGTCCCACCAACACAGAGAGACACACACAGAGACACAAAGACAGAGACACACATAGAGAGACACACATACAGAGACACACACACAGAGACACTCACACAGAGACACACAGAGACACACACACACACAGACACACACACATAGAGACTCCCACACAGAGGCAATCAATGAGAGACACACACACAGAGACACACACACAGTGACTATCTAACACAGACACACACACAGAGACACCCACCCACAGCCCCACAAACACAGACACACACACACAGACCCACAAACAGAGAGAGACACACACAGAGACACAGATACATACACACAGGTACACAAACACAGAGACACACACACACATACTCACACACAGAGACAAACACACAGAGACACACACACAGAGACACAAACACAGAGACACACCCACAGAGACACACACAGAGAGACACACATGTTCCTTTAGTACCTACACAATTAGACTAAAAATGAAGATATTTATGCAGAGTTTCAACTAACTATGGCTAAGTTTGCTAAAGACAAGCTATTTTCTTGTGAAAACACACAAAATCAGAAAAAATGATCAAGTTTCATCTAGTACCTACGCAATTAGGCTAAAATTGACGATATTTATGCAGAGTTTCAATTAGCTATGGCTAAGTTTACTAAAGAAAAGATATTTTCTTGAGAAAACACACAAAATCAGAAAAAATGTTCAATGTTCCTTTAGTACATACTCAATTAGTCTAAAAATGAAGATATTTATGAAGAGTTTCAACTAGCTATGGCTAAGTTTGCTAAAGACAAGCTATTTTCTTGTGAAAACACACAAAATCAGAAAAAATGTTCAATGTTCCTATAGTACCTACGCAATTAGACTAAAAATGAAGATATATATGCAGAGTTTGAACTAGATATGGATAAGTTTGCTAAAGACAATCTATTTATTTGTGAAAACAAGCAACATCAGAAAAAATGTTGACAGTTCCCTGATTACCTATGTAAATATTAATAGATATATTTGATTTTTTAATATTTTAAAATAGACATTTTTAAATTTTCTACAGACAAGCTCTTTTATTGTGAAAACATCAAAAATTAGTATACATTTTAATTATTCCTTTAGTACCTAAGCCCTTAGACTACAAAGGAAGATATTTATGCAGAGTTTCAACTAGCTATGGCTAAGTTTGATATAGACAAGCTATTTTCTTGCGAAATCACACAAAATTAGAAAAAAATGAAAAATTTTCCTGGATTAAAAAAACTAATAGAATAAAAATGAAGATATCTATGTATATTTTATAATATATAGGGCTTAGATTGATAGCGAAAAGATATTTTATTGTTAAATACCAACAACTCAGAAAAAAATGTTAAATGGACCTTTTGTTCCTACAATTTTATAATAAAAATGATGTTTGTGATGTCGTGATACTTCTATCTATGGCTATGTTCATTAAAGGAAAAATATATTCATGTGACAACACACAAAATAAGAAAAAATGATCAATTTACATTAAGTACATACGCCATAATGCTAAAAATGAATTTATTAAAGAAGTGTTTCTAATAGCTATGGATAAGTTTGCTAAAGACAAGATATTTTCTTGCGAAAACACACAAAATCAGAAAAAATGTTCAATTTTCCTTTAGTCCATACTAAATTAGGCTTAAATGAATATATCTATGCAGATTTTCAACTAGCTATGGCTAAGTTTGCTAAAGACAAGCTATTTTCTCGCGAAAACACACAAAATCAGAAAAAAAAATGTTCAATGTTCCTCTAGTACCTACGCAATTAGGCTGAAATGAAGATATTTATGCAGAGTTTCAACTAGCTATGGCTAAGTTTGCTAAAGACAAGCTATTTTCTTGCGAAAACACACAAAATCAGAAAAAATATTGTTAGGTTAGGTTAAGTTAGATTAGGTTAGGTTAGCCTACGTACGCGCGCATATAGGTTAGGTTAGGTTAGATTAAGTTAGGTGAGGTTAGGTTAAGTTAGGTTAGGTTAGATTAAGTTAGGTTAGGTTAAGTTAGGTTAGGATAGGTTAGATTAAGTTAGGTTAGGCTAAGTTAGGTTAGGATAGGTTAGCCTACGTACGCGCGCGTACGTAGGCTAACCTAGCCTAACCTAACTGTAGCCTAACCTAACTTAATCTAACCTATCCTAACCTAACTTAACCTACCCTAACTTAATCTAACCTAACTTAACCTAACCTAACTTAATCCAACCTAACCTAACCTCTTTGTGTGTGTCTCTGTGTGTGTCTCTGTGTGTGTGTGTGTGTGTGTGTGTCTGTGTGTGTGTGTCTGTGTGTGTGTGTGTGTGTGTGTGTCTCTGTGTGTGTGTTTCTGTGTGTGTGTGTCTGTCTGTGTGTCTTTGTCTGTGTGTCTCAGTCTCTCTCTCTGTATGTGTGTCTCTCTGTTTGTGTATATGTCTGTCTGTCTCTGTGTGTGTGTCTCTGTGTGTGTGTCTCTCTGTGTGTGTCTCTGTGTGTGTGTGTCTCTGTGTGTGTCTCTGTGTGTCTGTGTGTCTGTGTGTGTGTCTCTATGTGTGTGTCTCTGTGTGTGTGTCTCTGTGTCTGTGTCTCTGTGTGTGTGTCTCTGTGTGTGTGTCTCTGTGTGTGTGTGTAGGTGTATGTGTGTATCTGTGTGTGTGTCTGTGTTTCTGTTTATGTGTGTGTGTGTCTATGTGTGTGTGTATCTGTGTGTGTGTGTCTATGTGTGTGTGTGTGTCTGTGTGTGTGTCTCTGTGTGTTTGTCTCTGTGTGTGTGTTTCTGTGTCTGTGTGTGTGTGTGTGTGTGTCTCTGTGTGTGCCTCCGTGTGTGTGTTTTTCTGTGTGTGTGTGTCTCTGTGTGTCTCTGTGTGTGTGTGAGTGTCTCACTGTCTTTGTCTCTGTGTGTGTGTGTGTCTCTGTGTGTGTGTGTGTGTGTGTGTGTGTGTGTGTGTGTGTGTGTATCTGAGTGTGAGTCTCTGTGTGTGTGTCTCTGTGTGTGTGTCTCTGTGTGTGTGTTTCTGTCTGTGTGTCGCTGTGTGTGTGTCTCTGTGTGTGTGTCTATCTGTGTGTGTGAGTTGTGTCTCTGTGTGTGTGTGTTTGTGTGTGTGTGTCTGTATGTTTGTGTCTCTGTGTGTGTCTCTGTGTGTGTGTCTCTGTGTGTGTCTCTCATTGTGTGTGTCTATGGGCGTGTGTGAGTTCTACGGTCTTTCTCAGAGTGAGTGGGTGAGTTTGCTTCTCTCGGTGTGTGTGTCTCTCTGTCTGTGTCTCTGTTTGGTTGTGGGGCAGTGTTTGTGCCTGTCTTCGTGTCTCTGGGTGATTGCCTCTGTGTTTTTGTCTCTCTGTGTTTGTCTCTGTGTGTTTGTGTCTGAGTGTGTGTCTCTGTGTGTGTGTCGCTGTTTGTTTGACTCTGGGTTTGTGGCTCTGGGCTTGTGTCTCTGTGTGTGTGTGTCACTGTGTGTGTGTGTAAGAGTGTTTGTGACTCTCTGTGTGTGTCTGTGTTGGTGAGTCTGAGAGGTTCGGTGGGTTGGTGTGTCTCTGTGTGTGTGTGTCGCTGTGTGTGTGTCTGTGTGTGTGTGTCTGACGGTGTTTGTCTCTGTGGGTTAGTGTCTGTGTGTGTGTCTCACAGAGTGTTTCTCAGAGTGTGAGACGCTGAGTGAGTCTCTCTGTGTGTTTGTGTCTTTCTGTGTGTTTGTGTGTGTGTGTGTGTGTGTGTCTGTGTGTGTCTCTCTCTGTGTGTGTGTCTCTGTGTGTGTGTCTCTGTGTGTGTCTGTGTGTGTGTGTGTGTGTGTGTGTGTGTGTGTGTGTTTGTCTGTTTTTTTGTATCTCTGTGTGTGTTTCTCTTTGTGTGTGTCTGTGTTTGTGTGTCTCTGTGTGTGTGTGTCTGTGTGTGGTTTTCTCTGTTTGTATGTGTCTGTGTTGTGTCTCTTTGTGTGTGTCAGTGTGTTTGTGTGTGTCTCTGTGTGTCTCTGAGTTTTTGTGTCTCTGTGTTTGTGTGTGTCTGTTTTTTTGGGTCTGTTTTTGTTTGAGTGTGTGTTTTTGTGTCTGTGAGGTTTTGTGTGGTTTTTTTTGTGTGTCTTTGTTTGTGTCGCTGTGTGTGTCTGTCTGTGTGTTTCTGTCTGTGTGTGTGTTTGTGTGTGTGTGTGTGTCTGTCTTTGTTTGTCTCTGTGTGTTTGTGTCTGTGTGTTTGTCTCTTTGTGTGTGTGTCTCTGATTGTGTCTCTCTGCGTGTGTGTCTGTCTGTGTGTGTGTCTGTCACTTTATCTGTGTGTGTGTGTTTGTGTGTGGGTGTGTCTTTCTCTCTGTGTGTGTCTGTTTGTGTGTGTGTGTGTGTGTGTCTGTGTACCTGTCTCTCTGGGTGTGTCTCTCTGTGTGTGTGTCTCTGTGTTTTTCTCTCTGTGCGTGTGTCTCTGTGTGTGTGCCTCTTTGCGTGTGTGTCTGTGTGTGTGTCTCTGTGCGTGTGTCTCTGTGCGTGTGTCTCTGTGCCTGTGTCTCTGTGTGTGTGTCTCTGTGTGTTTGTCTCTGTTTGTGTCTCTGTGTGTGTGTCTCTGTGTATGTGTCTCTTTGTGTGAAACAGTTTGAGGAATTTTAGGCGATGATTTTAGAAAACAAAAGAAGAAATTTTAAAATCAAAACAACTGAAGGTCAGTAAATAATTCCTTTGTGGGGCCCGGGGATGGCCTTTGGGGGTCTGGGTGGGCCTTTGGGGGTGCCGGTGATCCTTTGGGAGCTTGGTGGGCCTTTGGGGGGCACAGGGAGGGCCTTTGGGTGCCTGGGGGGCCTTTGGGGACCGGTGGAGGGGCTTTGGGACCCCGTTGGTCCTTTGGGAGCTCGATGGGCCTTTGGGGACCGGAGGAGGACCTTTGGGACCCCGTTGGGCCTTTGGGAGCTTGTTGGGCCTTTGGGGGGCCCGGGGATGGCATTTGGGTGTCTGGGTGGGCCTCTGGGGCGTCGGTGGCCCTTTGGGAGCTTGGGGGGCCTTTGAGTGTCCGGGGGGCAGTTGGGGGCCTGGGGGACATTTGGGGACCGGTGGAGGGCCTTTGGGAGCTTGGGGACCTTTGAGGACCAGGGGCTTCCTTCGGGGTTGGGGTAGGAGGATTGGAACCCTTTGGGGTTGGGTTAGAGGACTTCACAACACTGTTCAAATGAAACTTGTGTATTATAACGACCACACTCAAATTCTCTTCTAAAATCTCTTCAAAAATCTTCTTTTAAAATGTCTCTGTCTGTTTCGCCGAAATAGTTCCATAATCTGTCTAAAACGGTTTCACCCAAATAATCCCTAAACGTAAATTCAGCGTGTTCCTTTGTTATTGGCATCCCTGCGCTAACGCATTTCAAATTAATAAGAAACCTTTTCGCGCGCTAAAACAATTCATCGCTAAGATGTTTCTTGCTTAATTGTTTCCATGGCCTTTGGTTATTAATATCCTTTGGAGTTCGACCAGTAGAACTGTTCCCGAGGCAAAGACATTAATGATTTGGATCTATTCCTGGAGAATCGTTTCTATGCGAAAATTTTTAAAGTCTGACAGATGATGTCATTGATTGATTGGTCTGTCAAGAAAGGGGAAATTAATTTGTTGTTTCTAAGGGGAATTATTGATTCACGATAGGTGAATTGAGGTCGACAGCACAGGTGTTCCAAATTCCCAATCGATTACGCAATCAATTTCCCAGGGGATTCCATGCCCATATTTGGTGCCCCGTCAGCATTAAAAATGCTGACAGGACCACGTGGTTTATGGTTTTCTCAGTGAGAAAGTTCCTGTTTTTTCAAATTCTCACATAACCATCCATGAAAACAGACATAAATATGAGAAAGTTCCTGTTTTTCAAATTCCCACTGACAAAAACCATAAGACATCCAAAATTTGATGTTGACATCCGAGAAAAACATCATATAAATTGACCAACACACATAACCATCCAAGAAAACAACCATAAATGTGACAAAATTCATGATTTTTCAAGTGAGAAAATTCCTGTTTTTTCATTCTCACTGAGAAAACCATAAACCACGTGGTGGGGTCACGAGTACTAGGGTCCTCTCTACTACTGCCTTTCCATAACAAACAACAAAAGTACGAAGAACAATAGGGAAATCTTTTTTTTTTTATTTCCTCTCTAGAATCCTCTGTGCACAAATTTTATACATCTATACCCAACCCGGATGAAGTTAGGGCTAGTCTTATAGATACCCTTTACAACAATCAAAAAAAGATTAATTCTCCCGCCAATAAAAAACCAGATAATTTGTAAGACCTAAAAATACTATCTAATCTCTGTTAAGATTGATCCATAATTATGAATAAAGCTGATAAAAACAATTCTCTGGTTGTGATGGACAGGACAGATTAAGATAAAAACAATTATTCTCATCTAAATGGTGAGACAATATATAGAACTACAACCAACAATCATACTGATCAATTTGCAAACAAAATTATAAATGAACTAAAAAGTTTAAACAAAATGTCGAAATTAGTCTACAGTTATACAATAAATTTTTTCCCCGCGGTAGCTTTTGCTCAAAGTTTTGTGGTCTACTAAAATTACACAAACCAGGCACTTCTTTAATGCCTATAGTAGCTTTTACGAAAGCCCCCACATCCAATCTTGGGAAATGGTTATGTACAGCCTTTAAACCTTTGCTTTACTCTCAAAAATCATATATATGTAATTCGGTAGATTTGGTTGAAAAACTCAAAAACGTAAATATCATAGAAAATACAATTATAAGTAGCTTTGACAATGTTTCAATGTATACAAATATTAATGTCACAGTGTCTGAACAGTTATTAGAAAATAAAATAAAAGAAAATTATCACTTAATAGAAGCTTCAGCAGCAGGAATAGATTGTGATGTCTTAATGGCATTAGTTAAACTCTGTAACAAGTACTCAATGTATTTCCAATTCCGTAATTCTTTTTACCAGCAAATTAATGGCTTAGTGATGGGAGTGCCCCTATCCAGGTTACTGGCGAATATTTATGTGGAACTTATTGAAAAATGGGCATTAGACTCATATTTTTTAAAACATGTCGCGTGGGGATGCTACACGGATGATGTAATTCCGATCTAGAACAATGGGAAAATGAGCTTAAAGGTTTCATAAATCACATTAAGACATATGATAAAAATTTACAGTTTACCTTAGAAATCAAAATCAGAAATAAAATCTCTTTCCTATATGCTTTAGTTATTCGTAGCTTTGATAAACTCAATTTTACTATTTATAGAAAACCAACACAAAATAATAGATATTTGTATTTTAAATCAAACTACCCCCCACAAGTTAAAAGAGCAGTTGTAATATCCCTCGTCGATTGGGCCCTAAAAATTTGTTCTGATTCCCACATAACAGCAGAATTAAACTTTATCAAGGACATACTATTTGGAAATGGTTATCCTATTTTATTTATTACTAGTGTAATTAATTGTAGACTGAAGAGACATTCCCGTAAAATTAATAATAGTTTACCATGGGATATTTCTGACATGCCCTTAAATATAATTTACCTCCCCTACATCCCAAAACCCACAACAAATATTAAAAAAGTTTGCACATAAATAATCTGTATGTAGTATTCACAAATAGTTTTCAAATCACAAATTTTCTAAATTCTGGTTAAGATAAAACCTCAGTTACTCGCCAAACAGGGGTCTATCAAATACCATGTGATTGTGGCAAATAATATGAAGGTAGAACACACCAGAATTTAAAAAAGCGCATAAAACAGCATAAAGATGATATATTCAAAGCTCTAAATTCTAGTATTTCCATTGTTTCATCTGATTCTACATTAGGCAGCCATATTTTTGAAAATTCTGGCAACAATATACTTTTTGATGAATCCGCCCTTATTAGCAATGACCTAGACATAAAGCAGGTAGTCCGAGAATCAATTGAAATCAGACTTAAGATAAAAAATAGTATTTCCTTAAATAGAGACTTGGGGGAATATACACTAAATACTCTATACGTAAATTCAATTAAAAATGATCTTACAAAATATTTAAAAAAACCAATAGACATTAGCACAGAACTTGTCACAAAAAGACCTTTGAGGTTAGCTGCCAAAAAAGCGGGATTAGCAAAAAGAACGTGTTTTTAAATTATTTTTCTTTCATCTCATTGAATCGCCTTGTTTTACCTTACTTTTAATCAGTCCTGGTTGAACTTCGCTGAAGTAAGGATGCTAGGACTGCTTTGAAAAATTTTTAATTTTTGGTTTTATTGGTTGCATGTTGTTGTGATTCTTTTTTCTTTCATATATTTTTGTCTTGCTGAGGACGGCCCTTGAACATAAGGCTAAAATATTCCTTCAAAATATCTCCACTGTCCTGCAAAAAGATTTCCCTATTGTTCTTTGTACTTTTGTTGTTTGTTAAGGAAAGGCAGTGTAGTCTTTGTCACTATTTTCGTCTTACTAATAGGGAGTAATTGACCAATGATATCTTTTATTTTATTAATTTAGGAAAAAACACGCCAATATCACTAACCAGCAAAAATTCTTGGAATCTTGTCAAATCGAGTATCTTTTTCCCAAGTTTCTGAGATTAAGCTTACACTTAAATACCCGAAAAGAAAGGAAATTTGCTTACATACTACAATTTAACAAATTAACACACTTAATTATAGACTAAAAACAAAAAGGATATACTATTTCCTCTGAAGGAAAACCCTTACAAAATTTTGTATTCCAAAATTTGTCATCTGTTGATTTTAGCCAGGTTACTAGATTGGAAAGAAATTTGTTAAGCCGTGATTTCCGTTTATCAAGAGAACATCTTATTAAGAAATTAGAATACCTAAGATAGGAATTTTCAAGGAATAGCACTACTTATACTCCAAAATTCACCCCTGGACCGGCTGCTGTTAATTTATCTTCTAGAGCGCTTTAGCCAAAGGAAATTGAAGTTCTCAAAAAAGGTCCGAAATTCTCTTTTCTTCCCAGACACATCCCTTTAGCAGATTTAATTTCCTCTCTAGAATCCTATGTGTACAAATCTTATACATCTATATCCAACCCGGATGAAGATAGGGCTAGTCTTATAGATACCCTTTACAATAATCAAAAATAGGTTAATTCTCCCACCAATAAAAAACCAGATAATTTGTATGACCTAAAAATACTATCTAATCTCTGTTAAGATTGATCCATAATTATGAATAAAGCTGATAAAAACAATTCTCTGGTTGTGATGGACAGGACAGATTACGATAAAAACAATTATTCTCATCTAAATGGTGAGACAACATATAGAACTACAACCCACAATCATACTGATCAATTTGCAAACAAAATTATAAATGAACTAAAAAGTTTAAAACAAAATGGTGAAATTACTCCACAACTACATAATAAATTTTCTTCCTGTTGTAGCTTTTGCCCAAAGTTCTATGGTTTACCAAAATTGCACAAGCAAGGCATTCCTTTAAGGCCTATAGTAGCTTTTACAAGAGCCCCCGCATCCAATATTGGGAAATGGTTATGTACAGCCTTTAAACCGTTGCTTTACTCTCAAAAACCATATATATGTAAATCGGTAGATTTTGCTGAAAAACTCAAAAACGTAAATTTCGTGAAAAATACAATTATAAGGAGCTTTGACAATGTTTCGATATATACAAATATTAATGTCAAAGTGTCTGAACAGTTATTAGAAAATAAAATTAAAGAAAATTATGACCTAATAGAAGCTTCAGCAGCAGGAATAGATTGTGATGTCTTAATGACATTAGTTAAACTCTGTAACAAGTACTCAATGTTTTTCCAATTCCGTAATTCTTTTTACCAGCAAATTAATGGCTTATTCATCGGCGCACCCCTCTCCGGGTTACTGGCGAATATTTATGTGGAAGATATTGAAAATTGGGCATTAGATTCATATTTTTTTAAACAAATCATTTGGGGAAGTTGCATGGATGATGTAATTTCGACCCAAAACTATGGAGAAAATGAACTTAAGGGTTTTTTAAATCCCCTTAATATATATGATGAAAATTTACATTTTACTTGAGAAATCCAAATCAGAAATAAAATCTCATTCCTAGATGTTTTAGTTATTCGTAGCTTCGATAAACTCAATTTTACTATTTATAGAAAACCAACACAAAATGATAAATATTTGCATTTTAAATCAAACCACCCCCCACAAGTTAAAACAGCAGTTGTAATGCTCCTCGTCGTTTGGGCCTTAAATCTTTGTTCTCATTCCCACATAACAGCATAATTAAATTTTATCAAGGAAATACTTTTTGGAAATGGGTATCCTATTTTATATATTACTAATGTAATTAATTGTGGACTGAAGAGACATTCCCGTAAAATTAATAATAGTTTACCATGTGATATTTCTGACATGCCCTTAAACATAATTTACCTCCCCTACATCCCAAAAATCACTACAAATCTTAAAAAAGTTTGCAGCAAAAATAATCTGTACGCAGCATTCACAAATAATTTTCAAATCATAAATTTATTAAATTCCGGTAAAGATAAAACACCAACAACTCGCCAAAGAGAGGTCTATCAAATGCCATACAATTGTGGCCAATACTATGTAGGTAGAACACACCAGAATTTAGAAAAGCGCATACAACAGCATAAAGATGATATATTCAAAACTCTAATTTGTAGTATTTCCATTGTTTCATCTGATTCTGCATTAGGCAGCCATATTTTTGAAAATCCTAGCCACAATATACTTTTTGATGAATCCGACCTTCTTAGCAATGACCTAGGAATAAAGCAGGTAGTCCGAGAATCAATTGTAATCAGACTTAAGATAAATAATAGTATTTCCTTAAATAGAGACTTGGGAAATATACACTAAATACTCTATACACAAATTCAATTAAAAATGATCTTACAAAATATTTAAAAAAACTAATAGACATTAGCACAGAACTTGTCATAAAAAGACCTTTGAGGTTAGCTGCCAAAAAAGCGGCATTAGCAAAAAGAACGTGTTTTTAAATTACTTTTCTTTCGTCTCATTGGCTCGCCTTATTGTACCTAACTTTTTATCAGTCCTGGCTGAACTTCGCTGAAGTAAGGATGCTAGGACTGCTTTGAAAATTTTTTAATTTTTGGTTTTTTTGGTTGCATGTTGTTGTGAGTCTTTTTTCCTTCATATATTTTTGTCTTGCTGACGACGGCTCTTGGACATAGGGCCGAAATATTCATTCAAATTATCTCCACTGTCTTGCAAAAAGATTTCCCTATTGTTCTTCGTACTTTTGTTGTTTGTTTATTTAACCCCTCTGGTTAAAATGGCACAGTGCATCTAGTTCGCTCCTGTTCGTTTTGGATTTCATTTGGTCCTTAATAGTAATTAATAAGCATAAGCTTAATATGGTTCTTTACTTTTCTTTGAAATTTTTTTTTTTCAAACTTCATTTTAATTGATTATAGTAAGAAACCACATCAAACATAAAGGCAACGGGTACTGATGTATTTGAATAATAAAATCCTAAACGAGTTTAATTATCAATCTGAAATCTAAATTCGTAAGAATCCAAAGCAGACCTTGTAAAACTAAGCATACAACGCCGGAAAAAAAAATTTTGGGTAGTTTGTAAAGTGGAAGTTTGTAAAGCGTGGCAAAAGTTTTTCAAGTGCGGAAGAATTTTGCAAAGTGTGGTAGAAATTGCCAAGCGTGGTTGAACTGTGCTAAGCGAGTCAGAACTGTGTAGAGCAGGAAGGCACTGTGCTGAGAGTGGCGAAGCTGCGCCAAGTGGGGCGGAACCGCGTGGCACTCGTCGCTGTCCAAGATGTTCACC
Organism: Artemia sp. Qi Xiang Cuo; assembly: GCF_049724085.1. NCBI lineage: Eukaryota > Metazoa > Arthropoda > Branchiopoda > Anostraca > Artemiidae > Artemia > Artemia sp. Qi Xiang Cuo. Next base: position 62,344,252 of record NC_142799.1, on the reverse strand, counting down.
AAGTGGCAAGAAGTGAATTACCCTTAGGCCTATACAGTGTTACACTATTTCTGAAGGAAACAAGCTAAACAAGTAAATAGTATGACTGTATTCTGCCTTTCGAGATTTTTCTAAATATGATGGTTGTATTTCTGACAATGCATCCCTTCCTCTCTGATAGTCATAATAAAACCCATCGATTAGTATAAACAAAACGCTGAAAGAAAGCACTATAACAATAAAGGTCTTACTTTTTAATATTCAGCATGTTTTAGTTTCAACCTTAATTCCAATATACATAGCTACTGAAGAATCCAGAATGATAAAAGTGAATCTATTTGAACCGTTAAAATTCGAGGCTATTTATGTCTTATCAAAAAGTAATTCAGACCTTTGACTTACTAGTGATATTTTCCAATATTTGTATAAAATAGCAAATGTTAAACAAAGGGGCAAATTTGAAGGAAGCTTTGTAAAAATATGAAAACTACTTTACAACGATCAAAACTAATTGCTTATCTTAATGGGGGCTTAACGACTCTTCCATGGAAAGATCCTCCCACGTAGCCTTATCCCCCCCGCCCCTCTCCCCCCACCCACAAGAAAAATATCCCTGAAAACGTCTGTATACTTCCCTATAACCAATAGGATATCTAAACAATGGGCAAAGTTTCCAACTTGCAGCCCTTCTAACGGGGGCTGTGGGGGATTAAGTCATCCTCAAAGACATATTTACTAGATTTTTCGACTATGTTAAACAAAATGATTATCTCAAAATTTAGATCGGGTGACTTTGGGAAAAAATGAGCATGGGACGGGGCTTAACTGCCCTCCAATTTTTTGGTCTCTTAAAAAGGGCACTAGAGCTTTTAATTTCCGTTCAAATGAGCCCTTTAACGATATTCTAGGACCATTGGGTCGATACGATCACCCCTGGGGAAAAAGAAAAACAAATAAACCCGCATCCGTGATCTATCTTCTTGCAAAAATACAAAATTCCACATTTTTGCAGATAAGAGCTTGAACCTATAGGCTACAGTATGGTTCTCTGATATGCTGAATCCGATGTTGTGATTTTCATTAAGATTCTATAAGTTTTAGGGGTCTCCCCTCTTTTTTTCAAAAAGGGGAAAAAATTTTCAGGCTCTTAGCCTTTAATGGGTAAGACTAAACATAAGGAAACTTTTATATTTGAAATCAAACACTTCGTGGTAAAGAACTATTCGTAAGGAGCGACCTGGCTCGATAGTAACCGAAACTCTAAATAACGAAATTTTTATACCAATACACACACACATATGTGTGTGTGTATTATATATATATATATATATATATATATATATTTATATATATATATATATATATATATATATATATATATATATATATATATATATATATATATATATATATATATATATATATATATATATATATATATATATATATATATATATATATATATTTATATATATATATATATATATATATATATATATATATATATATATATATATATATATATATATATATATATATATATATATATATATATATATATATATATATATATATATAATCTTAATGACAATCACACCGTCAGATTCAGCGTATCAGAAATCCCTACTGTAGATGCTTCCAGCTTCTATGTGCAAAAATATGGAATTTTTTATTTTTTATTTTTTCCCAAAAGAAAGATCTAGTTGCTGAGGCAACTAGAAATCCCCATAATTTTTTTTTTTTTTTGCAATATACTTTTACTTTTAAGGTGACCAAAATAATAGTTACCATTCCTGAATCAGTGTCAGACGGCATTTTTTTTTTAATAAGCATTTTTTTCAAAACGCGTTTTTTAACTTTTAGCTAGAATGGGCTGTGGTTCACTCCCTACTAGGTTGCAGCTACAGCTGCAACCATGACACAGAGTTAATTGCATATTCGCCCAAGAAAATAGTTACATTGAAAGCTGTGCAATTTAATCAATAATTGAAAGCAAGAAATTTAACCTTACTAGGTTGCAGCTACAGCTGCAACCATGACAAAGAGTTAATTGCATATTCTCCGAAGAAAATAGTAACATTGAAAACTTTGAAATTTAATCAAGGTTATAATTTGCAAAAACCTAGTAAATTAAGCAATAGCTTTTAATTGAGTCATTAAACATACCATCTACGATGGTGTGGTATCCAGCTAACGTTGCAGTAGCTTTCTGGTGAACGGACAATTTATGAAAATTACTAAGAGCCTGGAAGAAGGGGTGTACGGAAGGGGTTCTTTTAAACCTCCAGTTAAGGGTTGTGGTCCATTGAACATCATTTTTAAAAGTTCTGCTATCCCACTAGCACCAGTTTTTCTACTTGAGACATGGCATCAAAAATGTCATTTTTAGTACAATTTGGAACTTGCAGATGGCGTAATTTGTAGGAAGAACGTAAATATGAGCAATATCTTTTACATGAGCTATTAATAATCTGTCTACGAAGTTCTGGGCGCCCACTAGTCCCATTCCTTGAGAAATGGCCCAAAAAGTTCTATTTTTGGTGCCATGTGACACTTGCAGATGCCTTGCAGATAACCCATTAGACCTGAAAAAAAATAAAAACGGGAGACGAATCAGTGCTACCCATGCAAAAAAGTAATTTTTCTTGTTGTTCAAGAAGGGGGGGATTGTAATTTCCCTGTACAAGATTTTAGACGATACATGATCTGACGCTGTTTTCAAGGGGTTTGGGTTTTTTTTTGAAATCACAATAAATTTCTTTTTGCAATAAATTTTACTTTAAAGAAAAACCAAAATAATAGTTACTATTCCTGAATCAATGTCAGATGACAATTTTTTTTCCAGTTGGCAGTTATTTTCAAAACGTGTTTTTTTAACTTTTAGTTACTATGGGCTGTGGTTCACTCTTTACTAGGTTGCAGCAGGCAGGATTTATCATAGGCAGCGCAATAGCATTGCCTAAGTAAAGAACGATGTTGGCACAATGTATTTTTCTTCTGGTTTTGGCCAGGGCACTTCGTATTGAAGGAGTTGTCGTAAAAACTTCGAAAAGGGCTCATTCGATTGGAAACTGGATTAGCAAGTACTCTCTTTAATAGTCGAAAGTGATTGGAAGTCAACTAAACCCCCTTCCATGCCCACCATTTCCCCAAATACATCCAATCAAAATTTGCCATTTATATATGAGATAGCCATTTTGTTCAGCGTAGTTGATTTCTAGATACAAATTATGTTTTGAGCAGGACACTCCCCCCACAGCCTTCAGGGCCAAGTTTGTAAGTTATGCCCTGGGGGCAAATAAGTTTTTTTATAGAAACCTTTGTCTTAGAAGCTTGAAAAAGGGCTAATTCGATTGGAAATTCAAAGGACTAGTGCCCTTTTTAATAGTCGTAAGTGATTGGAGGGCAACTAACCCCCCTATCACGCCCACCTTTTCCCCAAACACATCGAATCAAAATTTTGATATAGCTATCTTGTTCAGCGTAGTTGATTTCTAGATGGAAATTATTTTTTTAGCAGGATACTCCCCCCACAGCCCTCTGGGCCAGGTTTGTAAGTTCCACAATCAAATCCAATCAAACCCCAATCAATCCAAAAACATATCCAATCAAAATTTTGATACAGCACTTTTGTTGAACGTAACTGAAAGTTCTGGAAATTAGATCTTTGAGGATGACAAATCCCCACAGCCTTATGGGCAAGGGTTGTAAGTTATGCCCTGGGGGCATATAAGGTTTTTGATAGAAAACGTTGTTGTAGAAACTTCTAAAAGGGCTCATTCGATTGGAAATTGAAATGGCTAGTGCCCTTTTTGGCTGTCGAAAGTGATTAGAAGACAACTAACACCCCTTCCACGCCCACCATTTATCCAAACACATCCAATCAAAATTTTGATATTGTCATTTTGTTCAAAGTAGTTGAAAGGTCCGGAAATTATATCTTTAAGGATGACTCTCCCCCCAGAGCCCTCAGGGCAAGGGGTGTAAGTTATGCCCTGGGGCATGTAAGGTTTTTATTGAAAGCTTTGTCTTAGAAGCTTGAAAAAGGGCTCATTCGATTGGAAATTCAAAGGGCTAGTGCCCTTTTGAATTGTCGAAAGTCATTGAAGGGCAACTAGTCCTCCTCTCACGCCCACCGTTTCCCCAAACACATCCAATCAAAAATTTGAGATATCCATTTTGTTTAACGTAGTTGAAAGTTCTGGAAATTAGGTATTTGAGGATGATAACCCCCTCAGAGTCCTCAGGGCAAGGGTTGTAAGTTATGCCCTGGGGGCATGTAAGGTTTTTGTAGAAAGCGTTGTCGTAAAAACTTCAAAAAGGGCTCATATGGTTGCAAATTGAAAGGGCTAGTGCTCTTTTTAACAGTCGAAAGTGAATGAAGAGCAACTAACCTCCCTCTCATGCCCTACATTTCCCCAAACATATTCAATTGAAGTTTAGAGATAGCCATTTTGTTCAACGTAGTTAATATTCTGGAAATTATATATTTGAGGATGAAAAACCCCCAGAGCCCCAGGGCAAAGGTTGTAAGTTATGCCCTGGGGGCATCTCAGGTTTTTATAGATGGCGTTGTCGTAGAAACTTCAAAAGGGGCTCATTCAATTGGAAATTGAGAGGTCTTGTGTCCTTTTTAATAGTCGAAAGTGAATAGAGGGTAACTAACCCCCCTCTTCACGCTCAGCATTTTCCCAAACATATCCAATCAAAATTTTCAGCTAACCATTTTGTTCACCGTAGTTGAAAGTTCTGGAAATTAGGTCTTTGAGAATGACACTCCCCCCAAAGCCCTCAGGCCTAAGGTTGTAAGTTATGCCCTGGTGGTATATAATGTTTTTATTGAAAGCTTTGACGTAGAAATTTAAAAAAGGGCTCATTCGATTGGAAATTCAAAGGGATTTTACCCTTTTTAATAGTTGAAAGTTATTGAAGGGCAACTAACCCACCTCTCACGCCCAACTTTTCCCCAAGCACATCCAATCGAAATTTTGAGGTAGCCATTTTGTTCAACGTAGTTGAAAGTTTTGGAAATTAGGTTTTTGAGTAAGACAACCCCCGAACAGCCCTCAGGGCAAGGATTGTAAGTTATGCCCTAGGGACATATAAGGTTTTTATAGAAAGTGTTGTAGAAACTTCAAAAAGGGCTCATTATATTGCAGATTGAAATGGCTAGTGCCCTTTATAGTGGTCGAAAGTGAGTGGAAGGCAACTAACACCCCATCCAAGCCCACATCCCCAAACATATCCAATCAAAATTTTGAGATAGCCATTCTGTTCAACGCAGTTGAAAGTTCTTGAAGTTATGTCTCTGACCCGGACATCCCCCCCACAGTCTTCAGGGCAAGGGTTATAAGCTATACAATGGGGGTATATAAGGTTTTTATTGAAGGCTTTGTCATAGAAACTTGAAAAAGAAAATTCAAAGGGTTAGTGCCTTTTTTAATAGTCGAAAGTAAATGGAGGACAACTAAACCCCCTCTCACGCACACCTTTTTCCCAAACCCATCCAATCAAAACTTTTAGATAGCCATTTTGTTCAACGTAGTTGAAAATTTTGGAAATTAGATCTTTGAGAATGACAACCCCCTCCCCACAGCCCTCAGGCCAAGGGTTGTAAGTTATGCCCTAACGGGCATATAAGGTTTTAAAGAAAGCGTTGTCGTAGAAACTTCAAAGAGGGCTAACCCCCTCTCACTCTCACCATTTCCCTTAACACATACAATCAAAATTTTGAGCTAGCCATTTTTTTTTCAAAGTAGTGGATAGTTCTGGAATATATGTCTTTGTGGATGACAACGATGTGGGCATATAAGGTTTTTACAGAAAACAATGTTTCATAAACTTCAAAAAGGGCTAGTTTGATTGGAGATTGAAAGGGCTAGTGCCCTTATTAATAGTCAAAAGCGATTGAAGGGCAACTAACCCCCCTCTCACACCCACGATTTCCTCAAACACGTCCAATCAAAGTTTTGAGATAGCCATTTTGTTCAACGTATTTGAAAGTTCTGGAAATTATGTATTTGAGGATGAATAACCCCCAACAGCCCCCAGGGCAAAGGTTGTAAGTTATGCCCGGGGGGAATCTAATGTTTTTATAGATAGCATTGTAGTAGAAATTTCAAAAGGGACTCATTCAATTAGGAATTGAGAGGGCTAGTGCCCTTTTTAATAGTTGCAAAAGATTAGAGGGTAACTAACCCCCCTCTCACGCCCACCAGTTCTCCAAACACATCCAATCAAAATATTCAGATAGCCATTTTCTTGAACCTAATAGAAAGTTCTGGAAATTAGGTCTTTGAGGATGACCCCCCCTCCCAAATCCCTCAAGGCTAAGGTTTTAAGTTATGCCCTGGGGCATATAATGTTTTTATAGAAAGTGTTGTCGTAGAAACTTCAAAAAGGGCTCATTCGATCGGAAATTAAAAAGGCTTTTGTCCCTTAAATTTTTTACGGAAGGGATGGTTGCTTAACTTAAAACAACTGAAAAAAAAAATATGTGATTATTTCTCCTATTTTTTCCCGTTACTCTCCTCCACAAACTTGTCTTGGTGCTCTTTTCTCTTAAGTATATTTTTCAATCTGTGTGGGTATTTTCTAGAACTCGGTTTTTCACTTTTCTATGTACTACTTTCTTAAAGTTTTCCTGTAATTCATATGCATCATCTATCATTGTACTCGCCATTTATCATTCCACTGCATCATTGTACTAGCCATTTAAGGCAAACATCTTCTAATCTATAACAAAATTCTTGGTACAATTCTTTGTCGCTTTTTCTTCTCCTTCTGAATTTCATTTGAAAGTGTCTGGGAGAAAGCTGAATTTTTTTTAAATGGCTTGTATTAAGTTTTCAAAGTCTTTCGCATGATAAATTGGTAGTACTGCAAATTTAGTTTGTGATTTGTTGTTGAGGCAGGATTAGATAAATATCACCCAATTTTTCCTCAGCCATACCTTTAGTTCAGTGGTTTCTTCAAAACCGTAGACGCCCAATGTACATCTTTGCTTTCTCTCATTGAGGGCTTCAAAGAGGGCTAACCCCCTCTCACTCTCACCATTTCCCTTAACACATACAATCAAAATTTTGAGCTAGCCATTTTTTTTTCAAAGTAGTTGATAGTTCTGGAATATATGTCTTTGGGGATGACAACGATGTGGGCATATAAGGTTTTTACAAAAAACAATGTTTCATAAACTTCAAAAAGGGCTAGTTTGATTGGAAATTGAAAGCGCTAGTGCCCTTTCTAATAGTCGAAAGTGATTGAAGGGCAACTAACCCCCTTCTCACACCCACCATTTCCCCAAACACGTCCAATCAAAGTATCGAGATAGCCATTTTGTTCAACGTAGTTGAAAGTTCTAGAAATTATGTATTTGAGGATGAATAACTCCCCACAGCCCCCAGGGCAAAGGTTGTAAGTTATTCCCGGGGAGAATCTAATGTTTTTATAGATAGCATTGTAGTAGAAATTTCAAAAGGGACTCATTCAATTAGGAATTGAGAGGGCTAGTGCCCTTTTTAATAGTTGCAAAAGATTAGAGGGTAACTAACCCCCCTCTCACGCCCACCAGTTCTCCAAACACATCCAATCAAAATATTCAGATAGCCATTTTTTTCAACGTAGTTGAAAGTTCTGGGAATTAGGTCTTTGAGGATGACCCCCCCCTCCCAAAGCCCTCATGGCTAAGGTTTTAAGTTATGCCCTGGGGCATATAATGTTTTTATAGAAAGTGTTGTCGTAGAAACTTCAAAAAGGGCTCATTCGATTGGAAATTAAAATGGCTTTTGTCCCTTAAATTTTTTATGGAAGGGATGGTTGCTTAACTTAAAACAACTTAAACAAAAAAAATATGTGATTATTTCTCCTATTTTTTCCCGTTACTCTCCTCCACTAACTTGTCTTGGTGCTCTTTTCTCTTAAGTATATTTTTCAATCTGTGTGAGTATTTTCTAGAACTCGGTTTTTCACTCTTCTATGTATTACTTTCTTAAAGTTTTCCTGTAATTCATATGCATCATCTATCATTGTACTCGCCATTTATCATTCCACTGCATCATTGTACTAGCCATTTAAGGCAAACATCTTCTAATCTATAACAAAATTCTTGGTACAATTCTTTGTCGCTTTTTCTTCTCCTTCTGAATTTCATTTGAAAGTGTCTGGGAGAAAGCTGAATTTTTTAAAAATGGCTTGTATTAAGTTTTCAAAGTCTTTCGCATGATAAATTGGTAGTACTGCAAATTTAGTTTGTGATTTGTTGTTGAGGCAGGATTAGATAAATATCACCCGATTTTTTCTTGGCCATTCCTTTAGTTCAGTGGTTTCTTCAAAACCGTAGACGCCCAATGTACATCTTCGCTTTCTCTCATTGGTTGGAGGTTTACCGTAAGCATTAAATCTATTGTAGGCAATCTTTGGGGCTCTTTGGAATTTCTCCCTGCAATCCCTTATATCAATAACCTGTTCTTATTCCTGTCTTCTTTCTCTTTTCGTTCCCTGGCTATTCTATCAGCCTTCTTTTTTCGGTCGCTTTCGTTCCTGGCTACTTCCTCTTTTTGGTCTCTAGTTAATCTTTCAGCCTCCTCTTTTTGGATGAGGAAATTTATTATTAGCGTAAGATCTACTCTATCACTTTTTCGAATGAGGAAATTGATTATTTTCGTAAGATCTACTCTATCACTTTTTCGTGACCCCGACTTTTCCTGTCCATTTTCGACCATTTTGTTCCCTGGCCATTCTATCAGCCTTCTCTTTTCGCTCCCTGGCTATTCTATCAGCCTCATATTTTTCGTTCGCTTTCGTTCCTGTCTGCTTCCTCTTTTTGTTCTCTAGTTAATCTTTAAGCCTCCTCTTTTCAGAAGAGGAAATTTGATTATTTGCGTAAGATCCACTCTATCACTTTTCGTGACCCCCCTACTTTTCCTGTCCATTTTGGCCATTTCGTTCCCTGGCCATTCTATCAGCCTTCTCTTTTCGTTTCCTGGCTGTCCTATCAGCCTCCTCTTTTCGTTCGCTTTCGTTCCTGTCTGCTTCCTCTTTTTGTTTTCTAGTTAATCTTTCAGCCTCCTCTTTTCGGGTCAGAGAACTGATTATTTGCGTAAGATCTACTCTATCACTTTTTCGTGACCCCGACTTTTCCTGTCCATTTTAGACCATTTCGTTCCCTGGCCATTCTATCAGCCTTCTCTTTTCCTTCCCTGGCTGCACTATCAGCCTCCTCTTTTCGTTTGCTTTCGTTCCTGTCTGCTTCCTCTTTTTGTTCTCTAGTTAATCTTTCAGCCTCCTCTTTTCGGATGAGGAAATTGATTATTTTCGTAAGATCTACTCTATAACTTTTTCGTGACCCCGACTGTTCTTGTCCATTTTCGGCCATTTTGTTCCCTGGCCATTCTTTCACCCTTCTCTTTTCGTTCTTTGGCTATTCTATCAGCCTCCTCCTATCGGTCGCTTTCGTTTCTGTCTGCTTCCTCTTTTTGTTGTCCAGTTAATATTTCAGCCTCCTCTTTTCGGATGAGGAAATTAATTTTTTGCATAAAATCTACTCTATCACTTTTTCGTGACCCCCTACTGGATATTGAGCTCATACTATTTCTGCTATTTGGTGAAATTCGGTTTCTCTTTTCGTTGATTTTCATAATTCATTCTCTGAGTAGGTTCGTTCTGTATTTTTTTTTTTTTTGCTAGTATTTGTTTTATCCCTAAATGGTGACTCCACTTCATTTTACCTCAACCTTGAGGGATGAGTTGGTCTTGGTTTCCGCGTATTTTCATCTAATAGTTTTTTCTCCATTTTTTCTTCAAGGATTTTGGCTTCCGTATCTGCGTGGTGATTAAATGTACCCTTTCTAATCCCATACCTGTCATTCTATCTAGGTGACCCGTTTGTGGAAATAACTCTTTTTGCCTATGGTGTCTAGCGTATTTTCCCCCAATATTCGTACTGGGGACCTATCTATTCACCAGCTTGATGGAAAATTACCTCTAATATACGGATCAGTTATTTTGTGTGGTGGTTGAAATTTCGTTTTGTCAAACGATGACGTCATTTCTACACTTTTTGAGGATATTTTAAGCATTTGTAAATCTAAAGTTTAAATGTCTTCGGTTGGTATTGAGGGAAGCAAACTTACCGTTGAATCTAAAGTTAACCTGTAGTTCCCTCTATTTGGCATACCTCTATTTGGCATTATTTTGTGTGGTGGTTGAAATTTCGTTTTGTCAAACGATGACGTCATTTCTACACTTTTTGAGGATGTTGTAAGTATTTGTAAATCTAAAGTTGAAATGTCTTCGGTTGGTATTGAGGGAAGCAAACTTACCGTTGAATCTAAAGTTAACCTGTAGTTCCCTCTATTTGGCATACACAGTTCCTGTCTTCTTCTAAGAGAGCTGGAACGTGTTATTCTTGCAGATCACGGATGTGCGTTTATTTCTTGTCCTTTTTTTTCAGAGGTGAACGTATCGATAAAACGCTCCCAGAATGTCAGAAAAGAGCTAATTCGAAAGAAAATGAAAATTTGTAGTGCCTTTTTTAAGGGACCAAAAAAGATTAGAGGGCAAGTAGACCACCTACCATGCCCATTATTGCAAAAGTCGACCAATCAAAATTTTAAGATAGCCATTTTGTTCAGCTTAGTTTAATAGTCCAATAACTTTGCCTATGGTGATAATATAAACCCCAGAGTCCCTCAGGGAAAGGGCTGTAATTAGTGAAATTTGCACATTGTTTGCGCATAGTATTTGTTATTGAGAAGTATACTGACATTTTTTTTGGGAGGAGGGGGGGGAGGAATTTCCTGAAGGGGGATTTTTAATATTGGAGATTTTTAGCGGGGGACTTTCCAGGGATGAACTGTCCAGGGAGAATTTAATACTGGGAGAATTTTCCATAATTCCTACAGAAAATTCTTTTTATTTGTCTTACTTTCTCTTTGACGACTCAATTCTACATGTGGGCGTATTCCGGGAGAATTCTTCAAGGGGAATGGTCAGGAGGGTTGGAATTCATGGAGGATTGTTTCCGTTGGGAGGGTAAATCTCCATGGAGCAATTTTACGCGAGAGAAATTCTCTGTTGGAGAATTTTCCCCGGGAGGAACTTTTCATTGGCGGGGGGGGGGTGTATTTTCAGGACAAAATTCCAAGGAGGTGGATATCCACAAGATTTGAAAAAGATTCATAATTATACTTTTTTTTTTTATTTAAGTGTGCTAGGAACAATTTTGAGGCAGAATCGTTCACAAAAAATTTTCCGGGAGGATTTTCAGCGAAAATGGAACTATATGGGGAGAATCACCCGGGGATGGGAAGTTATGTGGGAAGAAAGTTGAAGGGAATTATCCATGGAGGAGGAGTTGAAGAAGTCTGTATTGTTTTAAAACCGGTCAGAAATTAAATGAAAAAAACAATAAATTTTTTCGAACGAAAGTATGGAGCAACATTAAGTATTAAAACGAGCAAAAATTGCTACATATATCAAGGGTTTGCCCCTCCTCAATACCTCGCTCTTTACGCTAAGGTTTTACTCTACATCCCAATTCTTTATGAATGACTCCTGAAACACAAGGACCATTTAATTAGAATAAGGATTTTTTTTTTAAGTGCTTAATAACTTTAGCGGGAAAAGAGTGGTATTGAGAAGGAGGCAGCGCCCGTCATATATGAAATAATTTCTGTTGGTTTTAAGTTTTAATTTTGCTGCTTAATTAAAAAAAACTCGATTTTTTATATTTAATCAAACAGTTTCGTGGTAACGAATTAAACGTGGCAACGTTTAATTAGAATAAGGAATTTTTACGAATTCTTTAAGAATGACTCCTGAAACACAAGGACCGTTTAATTAGAATAAGAAGTGTATTTAATAGTACTAAAAAGCTTTAGCGTGGAGAGCGAGGTATTGAGGAAGGAGCAACCCCGTCATATCCGAAATAATTTCTGTTTGTTATAACTTTTAATGTTGCTCCTTACTTTCGGTTAAAAAACTTTCTAATTTAACATTTAAATATTAATTTAGTGTCTTTTTAACTTGGATTCTTGAATTTGGTTTCTTTTTACTTTTTGATTTAGTGTCCTTTTAATTTAATCCAAAATGTAGGATGAAGAGTGCGTAATAATGGTATGTTTTTGCAGAGAAAAGTCAAGACAATTTTCAAAAATTATTACCTAAAGGTAAAATTTTAGTTACTATCATAGACAGTGCAATAGCGCTGCCTAAGTAAAGAGCGATGGCACAATCTATTATTATTTTTTGGTTTGTTTGTCTGTTTCTTTCTTTTAGACCAGGTCACTTCGTATCGAAGGAGTGGTCGTAGAAACTTCAAAAAGGGCTCACAAGATTGGAGATTGGAAGAGCTTGTGCCCTTTTCAATATTCAAAAATGATTGGAAGGCAACTAACACGCCCACCATTTCCCCAAACACACCCAATCAAAATTTTGAGATAGCCATTTTGTTGAACGTATTTCAAAGATTTCGAAATTATGTCTTTGAGGAGGACACTCCCCCTAAAGCCTTCAGGGCAAGGGTTGTAAGTTATGCCCTGGGGGTATATAAGGTTTTTATGGAAAGTGTTGTGATAGAAACTTCAAAAGGGCCCATTCGATTAGAAATTGAAAGGGTTAGTGTCCTTTTTAATAGACAAAAAGGAGTGGAGGGCAACTAACACCCTCTCACGCCCACCATTTCCCCAAACACGTCCAATCAAAATTTTCATATAGCCATTTTGTTCAAAGTATTTTAAAATTCTGGAAATTAGGTCTTTGAGGATGATATACCCCCCCACAACCCTCAGGGCAAGGGTTTTAAGCTATGCCCTGGGAGCATATAGGGTTTTATAGAAAATTTTGTCGTAGAAACTTCAAAAAGTGCTCATTCGATTGGAAATTGAAAGTGCTGGTGTCCTTTATGATAGTCGAAAGTGATTGGAGGGCAACTAACGCCACTATCTCGCCCACTATTTCCCTAAGCACATCCAATCAAAATTTTGATATAGCAATTTTGTTAAACGTGGTTGAAAGTTCTGGAAATGATGTCTTTGAAGATGACAAACCCCCCACACCCCTAAGGGTAAGGGTTGTAAGTTATGCCCTGGGGGATTTAAGATTTTTGTAGATAGCGTCGTCGTAGAAACTTCAAAAGGGGCTCATTCAATTGAAAGTTGAAAGGGCTAGTGCCCTTTTTAAAAGCCAAAAGTGATTGGAGGGCCATTAACCCTGTGTTGTGTTTGGATTGTATGTATTGATTGGATTATTCAATGTAGGCCTATTTTAATGTTTTTCTATTGATTTAATGTTTGATTTAAATGGTATGTATTCCCCCTCTATTACAGGCCTAGGAACCTGTGGGGGATTAGCACAATGTATTTTCTTGTTTGATTAATTGATTATGAATAAATCTTATCTTATCTTATTTCACGCCCACCATTTAAACAAACAAATACAATCAAATTTTTGAGATAGCCATTTTGTTCAACGTAGTCGACATACACAAAGAGCGACATACTCATAGTTAAGACTGACAGATAGAGAAAACACACGCACAGAGATGACAAACACACAGAGACGACACACATAGTGAGCCAAAATACACACACAGAGACAAAACACACACAGAGAAAACACACACAAAGAGACGACACACACACAGATACGAAACACATACAGAGACAACACACACACAGAGACGACACACGCACACAGAGTCGACTCAAACACAGGTTTTCAGGTTCAGTTTAATAAATTTTTATTAACAAAAAAACAACTCAATGTGACAAAATTTCGAAATAAAGCAAGAAGATGCTTTAAAAAACGACCGGTTGGACAAACACACAGAGACGAAAGACACAAAGAGACGACTCACACTCAGAGAGGACAAACACACAGAAACGACACACACACAGAGACGACACACACATAGAGACAACACAGACACAGAGACGACAGACACACAAAGACGAAACACGCACAGAGACGACACACACACAGAGACGACACACACACAGAGACGACAACACACAGAGAGAAGACACACGCACAGACACGACACACACACAGAGACGACACACATGCACACAGAGAGGACACACACACAGAGAAGACACACACACAGAGACAACACACTCAAAGTGATGACTTACACAGAGAGACGACACACACACAGAGACGACAAACACACAGAGACGACACACATAGAGAGACGACACACACACACACAATGTTTTTCTATTGATTTAGTGTTTGATTTAAATGGTATGTATTCCCCCTCTATTACAGGCCTAGGAGCCTGTGGGGGATTAGCACAATGTATTTTCTTGTTTGATTAATTGATTATGAATAAATCTTATCTTATCTTATTTCACACCCACCATTTAAACAAACAAATACAATCAAATGTTTGAGATAGCCAATTTGTTCAACGTAGTTGACACACACACAGAGACGACACACTCAAAGTGACGACTTACACATAGAGACGACAAACACACAGAGACGACAAACACACAGAGATGACACACATAGAGAGACGACACACACACAGAGAGACGACAAACACACAGAGACAACACACACAAAAAGAGACGACACACACATAGATAAGAAACACAAAAAGAGACGACACACTCACAGAGACTACACACACACACACATAAAGTCAAGACTTACACATAGAGACGACACACTCACAGAGACGACAAACACACAGAGAGAACACACACACAGAGACGACACACACAGATACGAAACACACGAACACTCAGAGAGGACAAACATACAGAGAGGACACACAAACAGAGACGACACACCCACAGAGACAACACACACAAAGAGACGACAAACACACAGATAGGAAACACACAAAGAGACGACACACGAACAGAGACGACACACACAGAGAGTCGACTCACACACAGAGAGGACAAACATACAAAGACGAAAGACACAAAGAGTAAACTCACACACAGAGAGGACAAACACACAGAAACGACACACACACACACACACACAGAGAGAGAAACGACACACACATAGAGACAACACAGATACAGATATGACACACACAGAAAGACGAAACACACACAGAGATGAGACATGCACAGAGGCGAACACACACACACAGAGAGAGGACAAACATACAGAGAAGACACAAAAACAAAGACGACACACCCACAGAGACGACACACACACAGATACGAAACACACATAGAGACGACACCCACACAGAGACGACACACACACACACAGAGACGACACACATAAAGTCAAGACTTACACATAGAGACGACACACGCACATAGACGACAAACACACAGAGAGAACACACACAAAGAGACGACACACACAGATACGAAACACACGAACACTCAGAGAGGAAAAACATACAGAGAAGACACAAAAACAAAGACGACAAAAACACAGAGACGACACGCACACAGATACGAAACTCAAATAGAGACTACACACACACAAAGAGACAGCACACACACACACACAGAGACGACGCCCACAAAGACACGACACACACACACACACAGACGACACACACAAAGTGACGACTTACACATAGAGACGACACACGCACAGAGACGACAAACACACAGAGACGATAAACATAGAGGGACAACACACACACACACAGAGACGACAAACACACAGAGACAACACACACAAAGAGATGACACAAAGAGATACGAAACATACAAAGAGACGACACACGCAAAGAGACGACACGCACATAGAGCCGACTCAGACACAGAGAGGACAAACCCACAGTGACGACAGACACAAAGACACAGAGACGACAGACACAAAGAGACGACTCACACACAGAGGGGACAAACACACAGAAACGACACGCACACACACAGAGAGGAAACACACATAGAGACAACACAGACACAGAGACGACACACACACAAAGATGAAACACACACAGAGACGAGACATACACAGAGGCGACACACACACACACACAGAGAGGACAAACATACAGAGACGACACAAAAAGAGAGACGACTTAGTGAGACAAACACACAGAGACAACACACACAAAGAGACGACACACACAGATACGAAACATACAAAGAGACGACACACGCACAGAGACGACACACACATAGAGCTGACTCACACACAGACACGACAAACACACAGACACAACAGACACAAACATACATAGAAGACCGACACCAAGAGACGACACATACAACGACAGTAAAAATACACAGTCATGAGATGCACACACACAGAGACGACATACATAGAGACAACCCAGTCACAGAGACAAAACTAGCACAGAGACAACACATACACAGACAATACAGACACAAAGAGATGACAAACACTCACACAGAGATGACAAACATACAGAGAAGACACAAAAACAGAGACGACACACCCACAGAGATGACACACACATTGAGACGACACACGCAAAGACACAACACACAAACAGAGTTATAGTGAGAGAAATATCCAAAAATTTGGGTTGATCTAGTGGCGCGCCACTCTAAGTAAACCTAGATCAACCCAACTTTTTGTATATCTCTCTCACTATGACTCTGTTTGTGTCGTGTCTGTGCGTGTGTCGTCTCAATGTGTGTGTCATCTCTGTGGGTGTGTCTCTGTTTTTGTGTCTTCTCTGTATGTTTGTCGTCTCTGTGTGCGTGTGTGTCGTCTCTGTGTATGTGTCATCTCTATGTGTTTGTAGTCTCTGTGTGTGTGCGTGTCGTGTCTGTGTGTTTGTCCTCTCTGTGTGTGAGTCGTCTCTTTGTGTTTGTCGTCTCTGTGTGTTTGTGTTTGTCGTCTCTGTGTGTTTGTCCTCTGTGTGTGTGAGTCGTCTCTTTGTGTGTGTCGTCTCTGTGCGTGTTTCGTCTCTATGTATGTTTCGTATCTATGTGTGTGTCTTCTCTGTGTGTGTGTCGTCTCTGTGTGTTTGTCTCACTATGTCGTCTCTGTTTTTGTGTCTTCTCTGTTTGTTTGTCCTCTCTGTGTGTGTGTGTGTGTCGCCTCTGTGTATGTATCGTCTCTGTGTGTGTTTCATCTTTGTGTGTGTGTCGTCTCTGTGTGTGTGTTGTCTCTATGTGTGTTTCCTCTCTGTGTGTGTGCGTGTCGTTTCTGTGTGTTTGTCCCCTCTGTGTGTGAGTCGTCTCTTTGTGTCTGTCGTCTCTGTGTGTTTGTGTCTGTCGTCTCTGTGTGTTTGTTCTCTCTGTGTGTGAGTGGGCTCTATGTGTGTGTCGTCTCTATGCGTGTGTCATCTCTTTGTATTTTTCGTATCTGTGTGTATCGTCTCTTTATGTGTGTTATCTCTGTATGTTTGTCATCTGTGTGTGTGTGTGTGTTGACCCTCTATGTTTATCGTCTCTGTGTGTTTGTCGTCTCTGTGCGTGTGTCGTCTCTATGTGTAAGTCGTCACTTTGTGTGTGTCGTCTGTGTGTTTGTGTGTCGTCTCTGTGTGGGTGTCGTCTCTGTGTGTGTGTGTGTTGTCTCTATGTGTGTGTGTCGTCTCTATGTGAGTTTCGTATCTGTGTGTGTTTCGTTTCTGTGGGTGTGTCGTCTCTGTTTTTGTGTCTTCTCTGTATGTTTGTCCTCTCTGAGTGTTCGTGTGTTTCATATCTGTGTGTGTCGTCTCTTTGTGTGTGTTCTCTCTGTGTGTGTGTGTGTGTTGTCCCTCTATGTTTATCGTCTCTGTGTGTTTTTCGTCTCTGTGCGTGTGTAGTCTCTATGTGTAAGTCGTCACTTTGTGTGTGTCGTCTCTTTGTGTGTGTGTATGTCGTCTCTGTGTGGGTGTCGTCTCTGTGTGTGTGTTGTCTCTATGTGTGTGTGTCGTCTCTATGTGTGTCTCGTCTGTGTGTGCGTGTTATCTCTGTGGGTGTGTCGTCTCTGTTTTTGTGTCTTCTCTGTATGTTTATCCTCTCTGTGTGTGTGTCTGTTACGTCTGTGTTTGTCTAGTCTCTGTTTGTGTTTCGTATGTGAGTGTCTGTTATATCTGTGTCTGTGTTGTCTCTATGTGTGTGTCGTCTCTCTCTGTGTTTGTGTGTGTGTGTCGTTTCTGTGTGTTTGTCCTCTGTGTGTGTGAGTCGTCTCTTTGTGTTTGTCGTCTCTATGTGTTTGTCCTCTCTGTGTGTGACTCGACTCTGTGTGTGTGTCGTCTCTGTGCGTGTGTCGTCTCTTTGTGTGTTTCGTATTTATGTATGTGTCGTCTCTTTGTGTGTGTTGTCTCTGTGTGTTTGTCTTGTCTTTGTGTGTGTGTCGTCTCTCTATGTGTGTAGTCTTTGTGTGTTTGTCGTCTCTGTGTGTGTGTCGTCTCTTTGTGTAAGCCGTCACTTTGAGTTTGTCGTCTCTGTGTGTGTGTGTCGTCTCTGTGTGTGTGTGTGTCGTCTCTGTGTGTGTGTCATCTCTGTGAGTGTGTCTTCTCTCTGTGTGTTGTCGTCTCTGTGTATGTCTCGTCTCTGTGTGTGTTTCGTCTTTGTGTGTCTGTCGTCTCTGTGTCTGCGTTGTCTCTATGTGTGTGTCTTCTGTGTGTGTGTGTCGTTTCTGTGTGTTTGTCCTCTCTGTGTGTGTGTCGTCTATTTTTGTATGTTGTCTCTGTGTGTTTGTCCTCTCTGTTATTGTGTCGGCTCTGTGTGTGTGTGTCGTCTCTGTGCGTGTGTCGTCACTTTATGTGTTTCGTATCTATGTGTGTGTCGTCTCTGAGTGTATATTTTCTCTGTGTGTTTGTCGTATCTGTGTGTGTGTGTCGTCTCTCTGTGTGTGTCGTCTCTGTGTGTTTGTCGTCTCTGTGTGTGTGTCGTTTCTATGTGTAAGTCGTCACTTTGAGTGTGTCGTCTCTGTGTGGGTGTCGTCTCTGTGCGTGTGTCTTCTCTCTGTGTGTTGTCGTCTCTGTGTGTGTGTCGTCTCTGTGCGTGTTTCGTCTCTGTGTGTGTTTCGTATCTGTGTGTTTGTGTGTCGTGTCTGTGTGTGTTTCGTCTCTATGTGTGTGTGTCATGTCTGTGTGTGTGTCGTCTCTGTGTGTGTGTGTAATCTGAGTGTGTGTGTCTTCTCTGTGCGTGTGTCGTCTCTGTGTCTTAGTCGTATCTGTGCGTGTGTTTTCTCTCTCTGTGTGTCTGAGTGTGTCGTCTTTGTGTGCGCGTCGTCTCTGTGCTTTTGTAGTCGCTATGTGTGTGTCGTCTGTGTGTGTGTGTTTTCACTGTGAGTGTGTTGTCTGTGTGTGTGTGTGTCGTCTTTGTGCATGTGTTTCTCTTTGTGTGTGTGTGTGTGTCGTCTCTGTGGGTGTGTCTTCTCTCTCTGTGTGTGTCGTCTCTGTGTGTGTGTCGTCTCTGTGCGTATGTCGTCGCTATGTGTGTGTGTCGTCTCTGTGTGTGTGTTGTCTCTATGTGTGTGTGTATCGTCTCTGTGCGTGTGTCGTCTCTATGTGTGTTTCGTCTTTGTGTGTGTGTGTCATCTCTGTGTCTGTGTGTCCTCTCTGTGTGGGTGTCGTCTCTGTGCGTGTGTCTTCTGTCTGTGTGTTGTTGTCTCTGTGTGCGTGTTGTCTCTGTGCTTGTAGTCTTTGTGTGTGTGTCGTCTCTGTGCGTGTATCGTCTCTGTGTGTGTTTTGTATCTGTGTGTGTGTCGTCTCTTTGTGTGTTTCGTCTGTATGTGTGTTTGTCATCTTTGTGTGTGTGTCGTCTCTGTGGGTGTGTCGTCTCTGTGTGTGTGTCATCTCTGTGCTTGTGTCGTCTCTGTGTGTGTGTCATCTCTGTGTGCGTGTCGTCTCTGTGCGTGTCTTGTCGCTATGTGTGTGTCGTCTCTGTGTGTGTCTTGTCCCTGTGTGTGTGTCGTCTCTGTGCGTATGTGTCGTCTCTGTGCATGTGTCTTCTCTGTATGTATGTGTCGTCCCTGTGCGTTTGTCTTCTCTGTGTCTGTGTGTGTCGTCTTTGTGTGTGTGCGTGTCGTCTCTGTGTGTGTGTTGTCTCTGTGCGTGTGTCGTCGCTATGTGTGTGTGTCGTCTCTGTGTGTGTGTCATCTCTGTGTGTGTGTGTATCGTCTCTGTGCGTGTGTCGTCTCTATGTGTGTTTCGTCTTTGTGTGTGTGTGTGTAATCTCTGTGTGTGTGTGTCGTCTCTGTGTGTGTGTGCGTGTGAACCTCGATGCTCAAGGCAAAAGTTTGAATCAAACACTTTTAGCATATCGAGTGTCTTTACTGAAAACTACTGCATTAAAAAAAAAAATTAAATTTATCATAAGACCTAAATTATTTCATCAGATACGCCAGCACTCATAAACGATCCTTTTGAAATTCTGCTAACAACATCGATTCTCAAGGTAAAAGTTTGAATCAAATACTTTTAGGATATCGAGTGTCCTTACTGAAAACCTACTGCATTAAAAAAAATAATTAAAAATTAAATTAATCATACAATCTAAATTATTTCATTAGATACACCAGCACTTATAAACGATCCTTTTGAAATTCTGCTAAAAACATCGATGCTCAAGGTAAAAATTTGAATCAAACACTTTTAGCATATCGAGTGTCCTTACTGAAAAACTACTGCATTAAAAAAAATAAATTAAATTTATCATACGACCTAAATTATTTCATCAGATACACCAGCACTCATAAACGATCCATTTGAAATTCTGCTAACAACATCGATTCTCAAGGTAAAAATTTTGAATCAAATACTTTTAGGATATCGAGTGTCCTTACTGAAAAACTACTGCATTAAAAAAAAATTTATCATACGACCTAAATTATTTCATCAGATACGCAAGCACTCATAAACGATCCTTTTGAAATTCTGCTAACAACATCGATGATCAATGTAAAAGTTTGAATCAGACACTTGTAGGATATCGAGTGTACTTACTGAAAAACTACTGCACTAAAAAAAATAAATTAAATTTATCATACGACCTAAATTATTTCATCAGATACGCCAGCACTCATAAACGATCTTTTTGAAGTTCTGCTAAAAACATAGATTCTCAAGGTAAAAGTTTGAATCAAATACTTTTAGGATATCGAGTGTACTTACTGAAAAACTACTGCATTAAAAAAAATACATTAAATTTATCATACGACCTAAATTATTTCATTAGATACGCCAGCACTCATAAACGATCCTTTTTAAATTCTGCTAACAACGACGATGCTCAAGGTAAAAGTTTGAATCAGTCACTTTTAGGATATCGAGTGTCCTTACTAAAAAACTACTGCAATTAAAAAAATAAATTAAATATATCATACGACCTAAATTATTTCATCAGATACGCCAGCACTCATAAACGATCCTTTTGAAATTCTGCTAACAACATCGATTCTCAAGGTAAAAGTTTGAATCAAACACTTTTAGGATATTGAGTGCCCTTACTGAAACACTACTGCATTAAAAAAAATAAATTAAATTTATCATACAACCTAAATTATTTCATCAGATACGCCAGCACTCATAAACAATCCTTTTGAAATTCTGCTAACAACATCGATGCTCAAGGTAAAAGTTTGAAACAGACACTTTTAGGATATCGAGTGTCCTTACTATAAAACTACTGCATTAGAAAAAATAAATTAAATTGATCATAACGACCTAAATTATTTCATCAGATATGCCAGCACTCATACATGATCCTTTTGAAATTCTGCTAACAACATCGATTCTCAAGGTAAAAGTTGGAATCAAACACTTTTAGGATATCGAGTGTCCTTATTGAATAACTACTGTATTAAAAAAAAATTTATCATGCGACAGTTCATCAAAGACAGGTCAGCACTTATAAACGATCCTTTTGAAATTCTACTAAAAACTTCGATGCTCAAGGTAAAAATTGAATCAAACATTTTTAGGATATCGAGTGTGCTTATTAAATAACTACTGCAAAAAAATAATTAAAAATTAAATTAATCATACAATCTAAATTATTTCATCAGATACGCCAGCACTTATGTACGATCCTTTTGAAATTCTCCTAAAAACATCGACGCTCAAGGTAAAAGTTTGAATCAAACACTTTTAGGATATCGAGTGTCCTTACTAAAAAACTACTTCATTAAAAAAAATTAAATTGATCATACGACCTAAATTATTTCATCAGATACGCCAGCACTCATAAACGATCCTTTTGAAATTCTTCTAACAACATTGATTCTCAAGGTAAAAGTTTGAATCAAATACTTTTAGCATATCAAGTGTCCTTACTGAAAAACTTTTGCATTAAAAAATAAATTAAATTTATCATACGACCTAAATTATTTCATCAGATACGCCAGCACTCATAAACGATCTTTTTGAAGTTCTGCTAAAAATACCGATTCTCAAGGTAAAAGTTTGTATCAAATACTTTTAGAATATCGAGTGTCCTTACTGAAAAACTACTGCATTAAAAAAAAAAATTATGATACCCCCTAAATTATTTCATCAGATACGCCAGCACTTATAAACGATCCTTTTGAAATTCTGCTAACAACGACGATGCTCAAGGTAAAAGTTTGAATCAGACACTTTTTGTATATCGAGTGTCCTTACTAAAAAACTACTGAATTAAAAAAAAAAAAAATTAAATTTATAATACGACCTAAATTATTTCATCAGATACGCCAGCACTCATAAGCGATCCTTTTGAAATTCTGCTAACAACATCGATTCTCTAGGTAAAAGTTTGAATCAAACACTTTTAGGATATCGAGTGCTCTTACTGAAAAACTACTGCATTAAAAAAAATAAATTAAATTTATCATACGACCTAAATTATTTCATCAGATACGCCAGCACTCATAAACAATCCTTTTGAAATTCTGCTAACAACATCGATGCTCAAGGTAAAAGTTTGAAACAAACACTTTTAGGATATCGAGTGTCCTTACTAAAAAACTACTGCATTAAAAAAATAAATTAAATTTATCCTACGACCTAAATTATTTCATCAGATATGCCAGCACTCATAAACGATCCTTTTGAAATTCTGCTAACAACATCGATTCTCAAGGTAAAAGTTGGAATCAAACACTTTTAGGATATCGAGTGTCCTTATTGAATAACTACTGTATTAAAAAAAAAATTATCATGCGACATGAATTAGTTCATCAAAGACAGGTCAACATTTATAAACGATCCTTTTGAAATTCTACTAAAAACTTCGATGCTCAAGGTAAAAATTGAATCAAACATTTTAGGATATCGAGTGTGCTTATTAAATAACTACTGCAAAAAAAAATAATTAAAAATTAAATTAATCATACAATCTAAATTATTTCATCAGATACGCCAGCACTTATGTACGATCCTTTTGAAAATCTGCTAAAAACATCGATGCTCAAGGTAAAAGTTTGAATCAAACACTTTTAGGATATCGAGCGTCCTTACTAAAAAACTACTTCATTAAAAAAAAATTAAATTGATCATACGACCTAAATTATTTCATCAGATATGCCAGCACTCATAAACGATAATTTTGAAATTCTTCTAACAACATCGATTCTCAAGGTAAAAGTTTGAATCAAATACTTTTAGCATATCGAGTGTCCTTACTGAAAAACTTTTGTATTAAAAAAATAAATTAAATTTATCCTACGACCTAAATTATTTCATCAGATATGCCAGCACTTATAAACGATCCTTTTGAAATTCTGCTAATAACGTCGATTCTCAAGGTAAAAGTTTGAATCAAACACTTTTAGGATATCGAGTGTCCTTATTGAATAACTACTGTATTAAAAAAAAATTATCATGCGACATGAATTAGTTCATCAACGACAGGTCAGCACTACTAAACGATCCTTTTGAAGTTCTACTAAAAACTTCGTTGCTCAAGGTAAAAATTGAATCAAAAATTTTTAGGATATCGAGTGTGCTTATTAAATAACTACTGCAAAAAAAAAATAAAAAAAAAATTAATCATACAATCTAAATTATTTCATCAGATACGCTAGCACTTATGTACGATCCTTTTGAAATTCTGCTAAAAACATCGATGTTCAAGGGAAAAGTTTGAATCAGACACTTTTAGGATATCGATTGTTCTTACTAGAAAAGTACTTCATTAAAAAAAATTAAAATGATCATACGACCTAAATTATTTCATCAGATATGCGAACACTCATTAACAATTGTTTTGAAATTCTGCTAACAAAATCCATTCTCAAGGTAAAAGTTTGAATCAAACGCTTTTAGCATATCGAGTGTCCTTACTGAAAAACTATTGCATTAAAAAAATAAATTTAATTTATCATACGACCTATATTATTTCATCAGATACGCCAGCACTCATAAACGATCCTTTTGAAATTCTGGTAACAACATCGATTCTCAAGGTAAAAGTTTGAATCAAACGCTTTTAGCATATCGAGTGTCCTTACTGAAAAACTACTGCATTAAAAAAAATTAAATTGATCATACGACCTAAATTATTTCATCAGATATGCCAGCACTCATAAACGATTCTTTTGAAATTCTTCTAACAACATCCATTCTCAAGGTAAAAGTTTGGATCAAACACTTTTAGCATATCGAGTATCCTTACTGAAAAACTTTTGCATTAAAAAAATAAATTTAATTTATCATACGACCTATATTATTTCATCAGATACGCCAGCACTCATAAACGATCCTTTTGAAATTCTGCTAACAACGTCGATGCTCAAGGTAAAAGTTTAAATCAGACACTTTTAGTATATCGAGTGTCCTTACTAAAAAAACTACTGCATTAAAAAAATAAATTAAATTTATCATACGACCTAAATTATTTCATCAGATACGCCAGCACTCATAAACGATCCTTTTGAAATTCTGCTAACAACATCGATTCTCAAGGTAAAAGTTTGAATCAAACACTTTTAGGATATCGAGTGCCCTTACTGAAAAACTACTGCATTAAAAAAAAAATTATCATACGACCTAAATTATTTCATCATATACGCCAGCACTCATAAACGATCCTTTTGAAATTCTGGTAACAACATCGATGCTCAAGGTAAAAGTTTGAAACAGACAC
Source organism: Artemia sp. Qi Xiang Cuo (assembly GCF_049724085.1). Lineage (NCBI taxonomy): Eukaryota > Metazoa > Arthropoda > Branchiopoda > Anostraca > Artemiidae > Artemia > Artemia sp. Qi Xiang Cuo. Next base: position 62,319,311 of record NC_142799.1, on the reverse strand, counting down.
TTTTAGGATATCGAGTGTCCTTACTGAAAAACTACTGTATTAAAAAAATAAATTAAATTTATCATACGACCAAAATTATTTCATCAGATACGCCAGCACTTATAAACAATCCTTTTGAAATTCTGCTAACAACATCGATTCTCAAGGTAAAAGTTTGAATCAAACACTTTTAGGATATCGAGTGTCCTTACTAAAAAACTACTGCATTAAAAAAAAAAATTTATTGATCATACGACCTAAATTATTTCATTTTCTTGTAGGCGTGAATGTATGGTTGAATGTAAAAATGCTTGCCAGCTTTTTTCGCAATGTCCACGTGTAACTCTAATGTCACAGGCGTGAATGTATGGTTGAATGTAAAAATGCTTACCAGCTTTTTTCGCAATGTCCACGTGTAACTCTAATCTCACCGGTGTGAATATATGGTTGAATGTAAAAATGCTTACCAGCTTTTTTCGCAATGTCCACGTGTAACTCTAATCTCACAGGCGTGAATGTATGGTTGAATGTAAAAATACTTGCCAGATTTTTTCGCAATGTCCACGTGTAACTCTAATCTCACAGGCGTGAATGTATGGTTGAATGTAAAAATGCTTGCCAGCTTTTTTCGCAATGTTTAGGAACCAGAGTGGAATCCCCGCTCGTTTTTGGAAATTTACCAACGGGGTAAAAGCAAATAGCACGTAGTTTCAAAACGTGTTTAATCACGTGTAGATGTCCCATAGAATAACATTGGAAGGAACATAGCGCTATAGAATAGCATGGGAGGAACATAAGCCCTTAGAATAGCATGGGAAGGAACATAGTCGGCTAGAATCCATAAGTACATGCCTTGAAAAAGTGTCAAGGAACGTAATTTCCCCAAATAGCACAGGAAGGAACATGGTCGGCTAGAATCCATAAGTACATGCTCTGGAAAGACACCAAGGAACATAAGGCAAGCAAATCCATAAGTACATGCTCTGGAAAGGTGCCATGGAACGTAATCCCCCCAAATAGCACAGGAAGGAACGTAAAGTATGCAAATCCATAGGTACATACTCTGGAAAGGTGCCAAGGAACGTAAAGTAAGCAAATAGCACAGGAAGGAACATAAAGTATGCAAATCTATAGGTACATGCTCTGGAAAGGTGCCAAGGAACGTAAAGTATGCAAATAGCACAGGAGGGAACGTAAAGGCACCAAATTCATTATTAGCATTCTACTGTTACAAGCTATTCCCTGGAGGTGTTTAAGGTTTTTATGGAAGGGATGGTTGTTTAATTTTAGAAGAGGCTCAGTCTTTTTCCCTGAAAAAGACAACGTCAACATAAAATGAAAAGATATTAATTAAAAAAAACTTTTCCACAAAATAAGTTTTTCAAAAAAAAGTAAAGAACTAAATTAACCCAAAAATGAACAAAAATGGAATCAAATAATCTACCTAGCATACAACTACCATAAATCGGTATCAATAAATAAATGAAACCCAAAACAAACATAAATTAAAATAAATAACAGAGTCAAACTCAAAACGAGCAGAAATTAATATGAGTAGGGTTCTAAATCCCTATTCTTTCGAAAAGCCAGAATATATTTTTTACTTTACTGAAAAGTATTCTTTTAAATGTTTTAATTTCTATAACTTTAAGAAATCAAACATTGATTAAGATTATAAGTCATAAATATCAGCATATGTATATTAAACTGACAATGCACACTTTTTTCGGTAAAGTCATTTGAATTTTTTTCAGTAAAGTACAAATCCCTGTTGGTAGGTCTGCAAGTTGTGAACTTTGCCCAGTGTTTACGCATAGTATTGGTTATTGGTAAGTATACAGAAGTTTTCAGGGGTGGGGATTTTGGTAGTTGGGGGGGGAGGGGGTTACGTGGGAGGATCTTTCCATGGAGGAAGTTTTCATAGGGGAAGAGACATTGCTGTGAAGAAGGCGCCGGATTTCCCAGCATTATTTTAAAAAAAGATCAGAAATTAAACAATAAGAAAAACAATTTTTTAACTGAAAGTAAGGAGCAACTTCGAAATTTAGAACGAACAGAAATTAATACGTATAAGATTGTGTTCACCCCCTAGTCATTACCTCGCTCTTTACGCTAAAGTTTTATTTTTACTTTCATCAGAGCTATTTATTCCAAATAAAGGCCTTTGTGGTTAAGGGGTCATTCTTAAAGAATTGGAACAAAATTGGAACTTTAGCCTAAAGAGTGAGTTAATGACTAGGAGGTGAACCCCCTAGTATACGTAATAAGAACATAGGATTATAGAAGTTTGTTACGTAAGTTAATTCGTAAGTTACGTCAGAACAAAATTTTAAGACAACCATTTAGCCAAAAAAAACGTGGTTTTAAATATTCATGTACAATGAGCCAAAATGAAAGCTGCATTAACTCAATAACGTTCAGAAATTAAATAAAAGAAAAGTTTAGTAGTAACATTATTAGTAAGCTATATGCTGATTTGAAGGGGACAAGGAAACCTACAAGCCTGAGGCATGGGTATGTGTGCAGTTTCAACGATACATAACTTACCACGGTCATTCATCTATTACCACGACCGGTATATGTCTTAGCAGACTGGTTTCTGAGCCAACACCTATTTTCTGGGCCAATCAGAGATCTATAAGGTACTGATCCTACGCTTGGGGCATGAATATATGTGTAGTTTAAACGGTACATGGCATAGCGAGGTCATTCATCTATTACTAGGACATTTTTTTCTGGGTTCAATACCCAAAAGTTGACTTCATCATATAACGTATTCAAAGATAGTCTCTTTGTAAAAATGCTGGTTTTCACCTGGAGGGTATATAATCATGTTTTTTCAGTATAAATAAAGATACATACTGTTTTTGGATCAGTTGTAAAAAACAATTTGAAATAACCCTTTATTGTTAAATATGTTCATTTTCAATGGAGAATTCTAAACGGTTCATGATGGTAAGTAAATATATATTATTCTTGAATTATCATAAGAAAAACAGACCCTTTTCGTATAGTTACATTTAACTATCTCATCATAATGATTTTCTGATTGCCAATGGGCTACATGACCAATGTATGATTCAAGCGCTTTGTGCTAGCTGTTCAGGTATTTTGACTAAAAATGTGTCTTAACTAGCTTGCAAAAATATCTCATACGTTCGTAATTGAAAAAGACAGCGCTTTGTGCCAGCTGTTCTGGTATGGGAAATTTTGACTAAAATGCTTTTTAACTAGCTTGAAAAAATATCTCATACGTTCGTAATTGGAAAAGACAGCGCTTTGTGCCAGCCGTTCTAGTATAGGCTATTTTGGATAAAATGGTTCTTAACTAGCTTGCAAAAGTATCTCATACGTTCGTAATTTGAAAACACAACTCTTTGTGCCAGCCGTTCTAGTAAATATGTGTGTTTTTTTTAATCTTTCAATATGTTTAAGCAATAAATATCTTTAAGCTTAACCCGTCTTTATTCTGTAGAATAGTTCTATTCATTCATTAAATTATGAAGAAATTGTAAATAAGTAGCAATCTCTTTCTTCAATTAACCTCTTCGATGCACAATATTGATATTTCATTCAAGAAATCATGAAAAGAATTGTAAGAAAGTAACAAACTCTTAATTGATTTCACCTCTTGGATACACAATACGGAAATTTCATTAAAGAAATTATGAAAAAATCGCAAGTAAGTAACAAACTCTTTATCATTTTCACCTCTTGGATACACGATACAAAAATTTCATTCAAAAAATTTTGAAAAAATTCTAAGTAAGTAACAATCTTTATCTTGAAATCACCTCTTGGATACACTATACGGAAATTTCATTCAAGAACTTATGAAAATATTTGCAAGTAAGTAACAAACTCTTTATTGATTTCACCTCTTGGATACACAATACAAATATTTTATTCAAGAAATTATAAAAAATCACAAGTAAGTAACAAACTCTTTATTGTTTTCACCTCTTGGATACACAATACGGAAATTTCATTTAAGAACTTATGAAAAAATTGTAAGTAAGTAACAAACTCTTTCTTGAAGTCACCTCTTAGATACAAAATGCAGAAATTTCATTTAAGAACTTATGAAAAAATTGTAAGTAAGTAACAAACTCTTTCTTGAAGTCACCTCTTGGATACACAATACAGAAATTTCATTTAAGAAATTATGAAAAATTGTAAGTAAGTAAAAAATTCCTTCTTGAATTTGCCTCCTGGATACACAATACGGACATTTTATTCAATAAACTATGACAAAATTCTAATTAAGTAACAAAATCTTTCTTGAATTCACCATTTGGATGCACAATACAGAAATTTAATTCAGGAAATTATGAAAAAAATTGCAAACAAACTCTTTCTGGAATTCGCTTCCTGGACAGACAATACAGCAATTTCACTCAAGAAATTATGAAATAATTGCAAATATGTAACAAACTTTTTCTCGAATTCTCCTCCTGGATACACAATACACACATTGCATTCAAGAAATTATGAAAAAAATTGTAAGTAAGTATCAAACTCTTTATTGATTTCACCTCTTGGATACACAATACAGATATTTTATTCAAGAAATTATGAAAAAATCACAAGTAAGTAACAAATTCTAAATTGTTTTCATCTCTTTGATACACGATGCAGAAATTTAATTCAAGAAATTATGAAAATATTTGTAAGTAAGTAACATACTCTTTATTGATAACAAACCTCTTTGATACACAATACGGAAATTTCATTCAATAAATTATAAAAAAAAATTGTAAGTAGTTAAGTAACAAACTCTTTATTGAATTTGCCTCATGCATGCAGAGTATAAAAATTACATTCGAGAAACTATAAAAAATTGCAATTAAGTAACACACTCTTTACTGAATTCGTCTTTTGGATACACAACACAGACATTACATTCAATAAATTATGAAAAAATCGAAGTAAGTAAGTAAAAACTCTTTCTTCAATTCTCCTCATGAATACACAATACAGAAATTTCATTCAAGAAATTATGAAAAAATTGTAAGTAAGTAACAAACTCTTTGGATACATCAGATAACATTCACAAAATCCAAGTTCTATTTATTTTGACTTTATGCATCATTACGTTGAATTTAGGTTAGACCGGTTATAGATGGCAGCACACCCGACACATAGTCATAGGGAGAGGGACATACAAAAAGTTAGGTTAGTTTCGGTTCACATAGAGTGGCGCGCCACTCTAAGTGAACCTAAATTAACCCAACTTTTTTCATGTCTCTCTCACTATGACTATGTGTCTGAGCTGGTGTGCTGCCATCTATAACCGGCCTAACCTAAATTCAAAGTAATGATGCATAATAGAACTTTTTTTATGAATTTTATCTGATGTATCCAAAGAGTTTGTTACTTACTTACAATTTTTTCATAATTTCTTAAATGAAATTTCTGTATTGTGTATCCATGAGGCGAATTCAAGACAGAGTTTGTTACTTACTTACTTACAATTTTCTCATAATTTCTTGAATGAAATTTCCGTATTGTGTATCCAAAAGGTGAATTCAAGAAAGACTTAATTACTTACTTAAAAAAAATTTTAATTTCTTGAATGATATGTCTGTATTGTGCATCCAGGAGGAGAATTCAAGAAAGAGTTTGTTACTTACGTGCAATTTTTTCATAGTTTCTTGAGTGAAATTGCTGTTTTGTCTGTCCAGGAAGCGAGTCCAAGAAAGAGATGGTTTACAATTTTTTTTATAATTTCCTGAATTAAATTTCTGTATTGTGCATCCGGACGGCAATTTCAAGAAAGAGTTTGTTACTTACTTACAATTTTTTTATAATTTCTTGAATGAAAAGTCTTTTTTGTTTATTCAGGAGGCGAATTCAAGAAAGAATTTTTACTTACTTACAATTTTTTTCATAATTTCTTAAATGAAATTTCTGCATTGTGTATCCAAGAGGTGACTTCAAGAAATAGTTTAGATACTTACAATTTTTTCATAATTTCTTGAATGAAATTTCCGTATTGTGTATCCAAGAGGTGAAAACAATAAAAAGTATGTTACTTGCTTACGATTTTTTCGTAGTTTCTTGAATGAAATATCTGTATTGTTATTTAAGAGGTGAAATTAATAAAGAGTGTGTTACTTATTTACAAATATTTTCATAATTTCTTGAATGAAATTTTCGTATTTTCTATCGAAGAGGTGACTTCAAGAAAGAGATTGTTACTTACTTAGAATTTTCTCATAATTTCTCGAATGAAATTTCTGCATCGTGTATCAAAGATGTGAAAACAATATAGGGTTTGTTACTTATTTGCGATTTTTTCATAATTTCTTGAATAAAATATCTGTATTGCGTATCCAAGAGGTGAAATCAATAAAGAGTTTGTTACGTAATTACAATTTTTTTTTAATTTCTTGAATGAAATGTCTGTATTGTGTATCCAGCAGGAGATTCAAGAAAGAGTTTGTTACTTACTTACAATTAGACCCCAGCGCCGCACCGATTAGGGAAGACCGGTGATGACGGGGCCAAGACGCCGGCGCGATCAATGTTGACCGCAAACATTAATGTTTTCATCAGTTTTTCTCAAATCACGGCTTAAATTTACAACAGATTCGAGCCTCTTCATGAGTTCAAAACTTCACAAGTCACTGGCTGGAAACTGTTCTTCTTTGTTATTCATCAAGATAAGTACAAATCTGGTAGAAACGAAATGGCTGAGGCGTTTCAGAATTCTTGCATAATAGTTGAAGTATCTATTAGCTATGTATTCTTAACATAAATAATTATCAAAATTAGTAGTTTCTTCATCGAGCATTACTGCATACAAAACTTCAAATACCGTATCACAAAACTCGTCAGTTATCTGGGAAAAAACTTTGAATATATGTTTGTACTTAGAAGCTTAATTTTTTCACAATGCCCTTTGCCAATATCTGCTTTGTCACCTTTAAAACAGTTGAGATGGGAGACTTTGATAGTGATCGTTTGCTCTTTTAGATTCCTAAAAAGCCTTCCTTCCATTAAAAACGGGTTTTAATAACAATTTAAAAAAAATACATCGAGTATAACTCACGAAAATCTTGTTAATTTTTAAATTATCATAAAGGTTGGACAAAGATGTTGTACGGAGTATTTTTGCTTGGTTTCTTCCTTCTTTAATTTACATGTGTTGATTCATATTTCAAAACATTATCCAACTGTCGAAATATACCATACATAAATCATAAACAATATTTACAATACCCAAAAGAACATACAATTGCAAGCAGAAATATATGCAAAACACAGAAACACATCAACCTATCCTAGCAATTTTTTCTACAATCATTTATAATCATTTTGAATAGGATAACTTAAAATTTCACCTTAAAAAATAATCAAGCATCAGTTCCCAATGACGAAACGTGGATGACCCACCTCAGTACTGGAAGGAAAATGGAAGTCAATTTCCAATCAATGTGTCAGTCTCAACCAATTAGCTTGGTCGAACTAAAATGAATTTATATAATGGACGATATCAGAAAATTGAACAGCTTTTCGAAGAGCATGCATAGCAATTCTACGTAATCTTGTATGATTCGAATATGTTTCTCAATTATAACTAAACTAAATTGAAAACATTTTGACGTTAGAAACTTAAGACAGTGAACGTTTAGAAATTTTCCTTAGGGGTATTCTCATTGAATTTCCTTTCTTTTAAGATCGTGGCAACGCGTGACGGGTAAGCTGGTATACTAATGAAAATCCAAATATTAGTATGTGTAAAAAAAGCTATTTTTCAAAAAAGTGTGGAGGGACAAAAAATCTAGGGGTCAACTGGTCGAAAAAAAATCCTTCAGTCAAACTTGGATGTATACTCTAACTGCGGGATGTGTCTATAATTGTCATGAATAAAAATCAACTTATCCACTTTGTGTGGACTGAGGCTGCTTTCAATAAGAAAATTCAAGATATCATTATTTGAATATAATAATTCCCTACCCCCCCTTCTGGACACCACCTTGATAGGATACCGTCTCTGCTTTAAAATTGAAAAAAAATAACTTTTTGGCATACCTGCTTTCAACTTCCCTACCCGCCCCCCCCCCTCCTGGATACCACGCACCTTGATAGAGTACCTTCTCTACTTAAAATTAAAACAAATAATTAATTTTTGGGCATCCCTGCTTTAAAAAATAGATAAATTTGACATACTATCATTTAAATATAAGATCTCCTTATCGCCCTCCTCCCCTCTGGATACCACCTTGATAGAATACGGTCTCCACTTTAATTTTTTAAAAATAATTTTTTGGCATCCCTGCTTTCAATAAAAAAATATCAAGGTTCTATCACTTAAAAATAATAACTCCCTGTGCCCCCCCCCTATGGATATCATCGTATTGATAGGATACCGTCTCTGCTTTAAATAAAACAAATAATTAACTTATTGGCATCTCTGTTTTCAAAAAATAATTCGAGGTATTATCATTTAAATATGATAGCTCCCAACCCCCCCCCGCCCCTCTTGATACCACCTTGATAGGATGACGTCTCTGCTTTAAATTAAAAAAAATTAACTTTTTTGTATCCCTGCTTTCATTTAAAAAATTTCGAGATATTATCATTTAAATGTAATACCTCTCTACCCCCCCCCCCCCCTCTGGATACCACCTTGCTAGGATACCGTCTCAGCTTTACATTAATAAAATAATTTATTTAATAATTAACTAGGTCACTATATGTTTCAAACAAACACGCGAAATAACGTTAAACAGTTTAGTGTTCCTTGAATAAAAATTGAGGGTATGAGTAAAGAGGTACTAAGACAACAACAAAAAAGGCGAAATTATTCAGATTTACCTCAAACTATTTGAAAATTGAGTCATAGATTCGCCATGGCATTCAATAATATCCAAAGAATCTAATTAAAAGGGAGTACACACAAAAGCCAAATTAGGCCAATAGCCTATGAGATATCTCAAAATACCCAAGACAATGAACAAGTCCCACTGGGGGGCCCTGGGTCTATCAAAATATTTCAATGGTTTCCCAGGGGATTTGATAGTATTTTTTCCATATCTGCTTTAAATGAAAAAACAAATATCTTTTTGGCATCCCTGCTTTCAATATAAAAAATGAGGTATTATCATTTAAAAATGATACCCCCCTGAAGTCAGTACTTTACAATTTATTTATGAGTCGCATTTTGAGGTCAGCCTCTTCTTCAATATTGAAATCTCTTGGAGGGTGCCGCTCGTAGCTTATTGATAATTGGGTTCTCATTAGAAGGTTGTGGTTTTTTGGGGGGAGGGGGGGTAACAAATTTTCATAAATAAGTTTTTGTTTTCTATAATATATCAAGCGGTCAAAAATTGATAATTCAAAATTAAGAATTTCTTATCTAAAAACAGCAAAAGAAAAAAAAACTAAAAACTTACAAATCAGCTGTAGAAACGATCTTTTTGCTATCAATTTCAAAATCAAACTGTAGTGAATGTTGCGTTTTATAATTCTATTTAACTTGAAATAAAATTCTTGACTACGAATAATTTAAGGAATTGCAAGTGGGAAAATGGATTCGAAATGATTTAAAGTCATTTCATAAAGACGATACTTTTTTGTCAACATATGAAGAACTGTGTATATTGCAATATTTGCAATGCAATTGCATTTGCATCTGTCTGGTTTTTATGCAAATTAACAAGAGACGAAAATTAACGAACCAGAGAGTAGTGAAGAATTATGGTATGCAAAGTAATATTTGGCAGGAAACGTCACTGGTGATAAATCGCTAAAGGTGGCACCTTGATTGCGTGATTTTCGGGGATTCGGGGAACCAAATTTTTTCCGGGTGACGCATAGATTTTCGTTGAAATACTCGAAAATTCGGGGATAGTGCAAGCCCTGCTTGATTTCTAATCAGTAAAATCGAAATACTAAACCACACGAGAAGGAAAAGCTCCGACTTTGCGGTTGACGCAATAAAGAATTGCCACAAAACTAATTTAAAGTCGACCGAACGCCACCTTTGCCGGTGGAGTCGCACTTCGGCGGCGCTCGACCGGGCCTCTTGTCGGTGGCTATCGGTCGATCTGCCAGCGCGGTGCCGGGGTCTACTGACAATTATTTCATAATTTCTTGAGTGAAATTGCTGTATTGTCTGTCCAGGAAGTGAATTCAAGAAAGACTTTGTTTATAGTTTTTTCATAATTTTCTGAATTAAATGTATGCATTGTGCATCCAAACGGTGAATTCAAGAAAGAGTTTGTTACTTACTTAGAACTTTGTCATAATTTCTTGAATGAAATCTCTGTATTGTGTATCCAGTAGGTGAATTCAAGAAAGAATTTGTCACTTACCGACAATTTTTTCATAATTTCTTAAATGAAATTTCTGCGTTGTGTATCCAAGAGGTGACTTCAAGAAAGAGTTTGTTACTTACTTACAATTTTTCAATAATTTCTTGAACGAAATTTCCGTATTGTGTATTCAAGAGGTGAAAACAATAAAGAGTTTGTTACTTACTTCCGATTTTTGTATAATTTATTGAATGAAATATCTGTATTGTGTATCCAAGAGGTAAAATCAATAAAGACTTTGTTACTTACCTACAAATATTTTCATAATTTTTTGAATGAAATTTCCGCATTGTGTATCCAAGAGGTGACTTGAAGAAAGAGATTGTTACTTACTTAGAATTTTTTCATAATTTCTTCAATGGAATTTCTGCATCGTGTATCCAAGAGATGAAAACAATAAAGAGTGTTTTACTTACTTGCGATTTTTTCATAATTTCTTGAATGAAATATCTGTATTGTGTATCCAAGAGGTGAAATCATTAAAGAGTTTGTTAATTACTTACAATTTTTTCATGATTTCTTGAATGAAATTTCCATATTGTGTATCCAAGACGTGAATTCAAAAAACCGATTGTTACTTACTTATAATTTTTTCATACTTTAATGAATGAATAGAACTATTCTAAAGAATAAAGACGGGTTAAGCTTAAAGAAATTTATTGCTTAAACATATTAAAAGATTTTTTGAAAAAACACATATTTACTAGAACAGCTGGCATAAAGCGCTGTGTTTTCCAATTACGAACGTATGAGATATTTTGGCAAGCTAGTTAAGAACTATTTTATCCAAAATAGCCTATACCAGAACGACTGGCACAAAGCACTGTCTTTTCCAATTACGAACGTATAAGATATTTTTGCAAGCTAGTTAAGAAGCATTTTAGTCAAAATAGCCTACTACGAGAATGGCTAGCACAAAGCACTGTCTTTTCCAATTACGAACGTATGAGATATATTTGCAAGCTAGTTAAGAAGCATTTTTGTCAAAATAGCCTATACCAGAACAGCTGGCACAAAGCGCTGTCTTTTTCAATTACGAACGTATGAGATATTTTTTCAAGCTAGTTAAGACGCATTTTAGTCAAAATACCTGAACAGCTGGTACAAATTCCTTGAATTACACATTGGTCATGTAGCCTATTGGCAATCAGAAAATTATTATGATGAGATAGTTAAATGTAACTATACGAAAAGGGTCGGTTTTTATGATAATTCGAGAATAATATATATTTAGTTAACATTAAGAACAGTTTACAATTCTCCATTGAAAATGAATAAATTTAACAATAAAGGGTCATTTCAAGTTGTTTTTTACATCTGATCCAGAAAGAGTAATTACATCTTTATTTATAGTGAAAAAACATGAGTATAATCCCTCCAGGTGAAACCAGTATTTTTACAAAGAGACCATCTTTGAATACGTAATATGATGAAGTCGAGGTCTGGGTATTGAACCCAGTAGTATCGCATAGTTGGGTAAATTTCCACCTAAATAATCCAAACAATTCTATTTCATTTTCATATTCCTTGGCACTTTAAGACTATATGAGTAGGCACCTCCTTTACTCCAAAATCGATTTACCTAAAAAAATTATTTGCTGACTAGTTGAAGAGCATATATGTATTTACTTTTAAGAAATTCAAATATTTACTTTTTCGTCATCCTAAAGCAGACCTAAGATAATTACTTTCATAATCCATAATCCTGTTAATTATGCGGAAGAATTGGCGAAGGATTGTGATTGGATTTATGGATTTTGCCAAATTTTGCCAAAGGAATAAGCAAGCACTATTATTAATAGTTTTAGATACCTTTAGAAGAGTGTTAGATGTTAGTTGTTCTAATAAATTATTATTAGATACCTTTTAAATTATCAAAGGGTGTTTGTAAAAGATATTGTAAGGTTTTTTTTTAATATAAAAGGTAATTGGGTATAAAAATATTATCAAATATAAAAGGATATGAAAAGAAGAAGCAGAACACCACCATTATATTAAAGTAAATTTAGACCCAACTATATGCGATCAAACGTCAAAATTAATGCATACTTGGTAATAATGGTTATGTGCAAACGAACATTTTGGATGGAGTGCACGATTTGAACAAGGTTTTGTTTTGAGAGGGAGGGGGGTTATCAATAGTTATAAGCTTTTTGAATACTGCCCGGTGAATAGCATTGTTTCTGATGGGGCATGACAATAAACTTCCTATATACCACTGATGGGGCACGGTAATGATCTCCTTGTATGCAACTTAATGAACAACCCGACAAACTTGAGCTATCTCTCTGAATTGCATTGGCATCAAGCGACCATGATCTGGTCCAAGCATGTAGGATTAAGTGACAACAGAGACCAATTACTATCTTCATAAGATTTTTTTTAATTATTAATATTAAAAGTTTCCTTGTTCTTTTCTTCCACAAACTTAATAATAGTATGAAAAATTTGACTAATCTGCGGATCGAACTTGGAATTTTCTCTTCATTAATATTGAAGAATTAAACAACCAATCTACCATGCTATTGCTCGTACTCTCCATTTACTACTATCAAATAAAAAAAAAAAATTTCAACTACAAGTAAGGTACAACATTAGTAGCATAGGCATTTCAGACTCCATGAGACCCATGCGAGATTCCTGTATTAAATGGTCAGGTGTTACATCAATGTTTACATTGGGAAGACACACCCGCGCAATACGACCGGTGCCCGAGAGCAGGTGTTAGTTAAGTAACAGGGGGAAATTAAGAGACACAGATGTTAGGGAATGCTTACATTCGGTTGCTATGTAATAGAGCATGACGCAATCGTGCGTGACTCAACAGGTTTTATATCATAGGAAATTTTAACCTACTTAACTGGAGTTGGGACTCATGTGTGACATAGCGGATTTATTGGAAATAACTTAATAGACAGCGCAAACAAGGGTATTATGTAATGACGGCGCCAGGTAGAGGAATTTTATTAAGGTATTTCAAGAGGTTTCTTAAGACATGTTTCTTTAAGAGGTTTCAAGACGTTTTTTTCTTTCAAGGCATTTTTTCTCTTTTTTTCAATGTTTTCTTTTTTCTTTCTTTCTTTCAATGCATTTTTTCTTTCTTTCAAGGTGTCTTTTTTCTATAGTTCCTACTTAAAGAGGAATATTTTTGGTTTTTGCTTGCCCCCGCAAACCGTTTCTTCCATGGGCGCCCATAAGGGGTGGGGGGAGTCCAAGGGGGCACCAGCCCCCCCCCTGGATGAATGACGTTGTCATATATTTGTATTAATTTAAAAAACTTTTTCCACCGAAAATTTTTTCAAGGAAAAGTAAAGAGCTCTATTAAGCCAAAAATGGGCAGAAATAAAGTCAAATAATCTTCTAAGCGTAAAACTACCACCAATCACTATCAACAATTAAATGGAACTCCAAACAAACAGAAATTATAATAAATAGCCTAGTTAATCTAAAAACGAGTAAAAATCAACATTCCTAGGGCTGTCAACCTCCATACCTTCTCAAGACCAGAACATAACATAGGCCTTACTAGAAAAGAAACAAAAAAAAAATGACCCTGGATTGTCAGTTTAATATGCATATAATGATGTTTATTCCTTAAAATAAAAAAAGGGTAAACAAAAGTGAGTAAAAAAAAGTTTTTTTTACTTATTTAAGTAAAAAGTGAAAACATTTAAACATATTTTGTTTTCAGTAAGGTGCAAATTATGTTCTCGTCTTGATAAGGCATGGGGATTATGAGCCCTAATAATGCTAGTTTTTGCTCGTTTCGAGTTTGACTCGGCTATTTATTCTAATTTCTGTTCATTTTGAGTTTCATTTATTTATTGATAGTGATTTGTGGTAGTTTTACACTTGGTCATTTCTGCCCATTTTTGGCTTAATTGACCTCTTTAGTTTACTTTGAAAAACATGTAATGTGGAAAAAGTTTTCCTAGATCAATTTCAGTTCGTTTTTTATTGACAAAGTCATTTTCATGAGAAAAAATTATTTTTATCTTTTCATTTTTTTTTTAAGAATCCATAGTTTGACAGAATTGTGGGCGTTTGACATGCCCAATATCCCTAGAGAAAAGGTTACTGGACCGCTCTACTATGCTGAACAAAATAGTTGTCTCAAAATTTTGACTAGGTGTGTTTGGGAAATAAATCAGCTTTAGAGACGGACTGATTGCCCTCCAATCTCTTTTTAGTCTTAGAAAGGACCCTAAAATTTTTAATTTTGAATCTAATTATCTTCTTTAAATGTTTCAATGATATTTCTAGCTATTTTAGAGTGGTTCTGCCTATGATATTTTTTTTAATTGCTTTTTTGAAAACCTGCATGTATACAGTTTTCTTTTTTTAATTGGAACGCCCCCTAAACACTTCCTAGAAGTTTCACCTTAATACTCTTTGTGCCATTAGTTTCAGTAACTGTGGTTGTTGTACTAAAAGTATACACATAGAGCCTTCTGACTAGTTCAAAATCCCCCTCAACTTACTCTTAAAGATCTAACCTAATAATATAAATTGTTCTTGAGATATTGCTTTGTCACCTCTTAGAAAGTCCACATGCTTATAGTTTGTTTTGATTTAGTTAAACGTCCACCTAAAAAATCTTATATTTGTTTACTGAAGACGTTGTTATATTATCTTTGGACTATTGGCTACAAAATGGCTGTCTCACAATTTTGATCGAATGTGTTTGGGGAAAATAGTATATCGGGGGGGGGCTATTTTCTCTCCATCAAGCTTGACTCTTAAAATGGAACTAGAACTATGCATTTCAAATTGAATGAGCCTCCTCTAAAGTTCACAAGACCACCTCTTCCTAAGAACTTTACATCCCCCGGGGCATAGCTTAAAACCCTTACCCCTATGCTCTGGGGGGTTGTGTCAACCCCAAAGACCATATTATGAGATCATTGGAGTATTTTTTACAAAAAGCTATCTTAAAATTTCAATTGGATGTATTTGGGGAAAATATGACGTGGGGTTGGGGTATAGCTGCCCTTCGATAAATTTGACTCTTAAAAATGGCTCTTCTACTTCCAATTCCCAATACAAAATGCCCCCTCCGAAGTTTATACGACCCCCGTTTTCATAAAAGTCTTAAATGCCCTCGGGGCATACCTTACAACCCTTGCCCTGAGGACTGTGAGGGGGCTCTCATCCTCAAAGACATAATTTCTGGACTTTTAAACTACGTCAAACAAAAAAACTATTTGACTGGAATTATCTGGGGAAATTATGGGCGTGGGAGGGGGGTTTGGTTGCACTCTAATCCCTTTATACTATTAAAGAGGGCACTAGCCATCTCAATTACCAACAGACTGAGCCCTTTTCGAAGTTTCTAACACTATAACTTAAAAAAACACTATAACGTGTTGCCTTCCATGAGCTCTTTTTGAAGTTCCTGTGACATTACTTTCTATAAGAACTGCCCTGGTCTAAAAATGAAAAGAATATATTGGGCCCACTTCGCTCTTTACTTAGGCAGCACTATCGCACTGTTCATGGTAATTCTTCTTTAGATTTCAATTATACAGTACCAGAAGTGCCGATTAGACCAGGTAAGCCCCCCCCCCCCCCAAAGAATTGAGCCTATGGGCACCCATGGTTTCTTCAGACTCCATAAAGGAATCCCCTGCTCTTAACTGAGGAGGGCGCATACGTAGGATTTTACATAATACTTTTTGAGACTTGATTTTTGTTACAATGCATTTTTTCTCAAACAATCATTGTATTCTAATGATTTTTGTCCCTGTTAGGACTCTAAATACCAATTTCCTTCCAATAGAGCTGTGCTTTAATCAAACCGTCCATGAAGCCCTTTCCAATGTTCTGTCTCGACGAATACATTATAGGAAATAAAGTTTGCACGCAAGGAGAATCCCATTTATTACGCATGCAGAATGATGATTGCGTGTTTCCTAAGGGTACAGTAATTGACACGCAGACGGGAAGTTAATTACTACCAATTTTTTATCACCTGTTCGTCAAGTTGTGCTTTAAAGATTATTACCAAATAATACTCCGCGTTGCTGTTAATGTATTTTTATTCTTTTTTTGTAATAAAGTTGAAAGTTGAAAAGTTGAATAGAGTTACAAGACGCTTAAATAGTGTAAACGTTCACATATTGAAGATTTGTTCTGGAACAAAGAGTCAAAAAAGACACAGACCGTTGTAAACACAAAATTTCTTAATAAAAACAAATTACAAGCATTATCAAAACACAGAAACAAGCAGTTAAAAACACGACAAACGAAAAAAAAAATGCGTGAATTAAAAAAGATGGGAATCCTAGCAATCATTACAAAATCCTAGCATTTTTTTTAGTAATGAAGTCGGAAGGGGGCTACAAGACGCTTAAATAGTGTAAACGTTCACATATTGAAGATTTGCCCTGGAACAAAGAATCTAAATAAGACACACACCGTTGTAAATACAAAATTTATTAATTAAAACAAATTTACAAGCATTATCAAAACACAGAAACAAGCAGTTAAAAACACGACAAACGAGAAAAAAATTCGTGAATTAAAAAAAGATGGGAATCCTAGCAATCATTACAGAGGGAGGGGTTGATATTAAAGCTAAATTTAAGCCATATTAAGAGCCACTAGCGAAAATACAGTGTTTTTTTATACAAAACTATGCAATGGAAAAATAAAACATGAAAAACCTGATATAGGCTAAAATATTCGCAAAACCTGCGTGAATTGAAAAAAGGTATGGGTCCTAGCAGGCAATTCCAGGGAGTGTTGATATTAGAGGTAAATTTAACCCTATTATACATAATACTCTATTATTTATTATTTCTGAGAGCTAAGACGAAATTCCGCGCTTCTTGGAAGGGGGGGGGGGCAAGAATATGCCCTCCCCCCGGTTAAGACGCACACATTTGAATAGTATTTTCTCTTCAAATTTCACATGAACTCGTTAGAGGTGTTTTTTTAGGTCCTATTGAGAGCTTTTAATGGAAAACTCCCTAATCGGACTCCAACCCTTTCATGATGGCCCCCCGCCTAGAAAAAACCCCAAACCACCAGGGCATTACGTAACTACCTCCTGCCATCGAACTTGGCATCCCCATGATCACCCTTAGGACATTTTCATTTTTGTCACTCCGAAAATAAACTTGTGAATCTAAATTAAACACTGTCTTTTATTGAACAGACGGACTCGGCACTTCATTGCTAGACCGTGATACTATAAGCAATTCACGCCACAGTGCCACACTATTACTGCTCTGAAGCACCCTCTTACATCGACTCATCACCCCCAAGACATTTCAGTTGTTTGTTGTTAAAAATAATGCTTCAACCTATTGATTCGAGTTCTCGTAAGCCAAGCCTATCACGGAGCTCCTCAAAACACATCACTCCATCATAGTATTACGTGGCTGCCCCCGCTGTCATTCAAGTGGCACCCACCCTCATCATCCCCTAGGACATTTTCAACCTATGCCTCCAAAAATAAGCTTGTGAATTCAAATTAAACACTATTTTCATTGAAAAGCAGGATTCGGCATTTCATTTCTAGGGAGTGATACTCCAAGCAACTCACGCCACAGTACCACACAATTCCTGCTCTGCGGCACCCTCTGACACTGCCTCATCACCCCCAAGACATTTCAAACATGTTTTGTTAAAATTATGCTTCAACCATTGATTTCAGTTTTCGCAAGTCAAGCCTATCGCGATGCTTGTCAAAACATATAACTCCACCACAACGTTACGCGCCTGTCCTCTCTGTCATCCACGTGTTTCCCCTCATCACCCCCTATGACATTTGCAACTTTTTCAGTGTGAAATAAGCATGTGAATCTAAATTAAACTCAGGTTCTTTTATTGAACCGCGGGACTTGTTATTTCATTGCTAGAATGTGATAGCCAAAAGCATTTCACGTCACTTGGAATTTAAAACTTTTCTTGAACGAGCATTCTCCTTATTTCAAAAGTGTTATATAAATCGTTACTTTTGCCCCCCTCCCACTCCCAACTCCGATTCAACATTTTAGATTCCACCAATTCCATCCACTAATTCCAAGATTTTGTTCGTTACTGCCTCTGTGGTACTCTATGGCTGGTAACTATCACCCCTCTGGCGCACTTTATCACGCATAAGGGTTTTTCAACCTTTTTCTCCCACAACAATAATTTATAAACTAAAAAAGGAACATTTTTTTATCACTGGAATCTTGCCCTTCAATTATTAGATTGCAAAGCTCAACGACAATTCCCAGTTTGTTGGGCTCGATGGCTAGCACGCAACATCCTTTTGTGTGCATTATCACACCTAAAGTATTTTCAGCCATTTTCCTTTAAAAACATCCATTTACACTTGAATCGATCGTAAAAAGTTAATGAAAAACCCTCAATAACGTATATTTTAAATAAATAAAAATAAATAAGAAAATAAACAAAAAATAACGTACCTTTTTGATGACTCCTGTCAATTGAGGCCAGCGTGACACAATGTACTGTCTCTTATGACACCCTCCAGTGAATATCCTAAGAATCACAAATTCTTATTACAAAACACAAGACACTATTACAAAATAAAAAATAATTCTTACAAAACAAAAAAATATATATAATTCCTACAACACGAAATAATTCCTACAAAACAGAAATAAGTCTTACAGAATACAAAAAAAATATTTTGCACAACTTTAAAATAGTTTTATCAGAATGAAAAATTGTTGGTCTTGAAACCAAAATACTAAATACATTGCACAATTCTAAAATAGTTCTAACGTAATGAAAAATAGTTCGTGTAGGACACAAAATACTTGCTAAAAAACACAAAATTCTAAAAACATCCCAAATACTTCTTATACAGGTAGACTACAAAAACTTCAAACACAATCCGAATTACTCCTAAAAAACAGAAATAACTCTTAAAATATACAAAAAATGCTTTTTACAATTCTAATATAGTTCTAAAAGAATGAAAAATAGATCGTGCAGAACACAAAATACTTACTACTAAACACAAGATTCTAGCAATACCCCAAATACTTCTTATAGAATACAAAAACTTAAAACATAATCCTAAATCATTCCATATAAAACAGAAATAACTCTTACAAAATACAAAACTACTTTCCAAAATTCTAAAATAGTTCTAACAGAATACTTGGTGCAGAACACAAAATACTTACTGTAAAGCACAAAATTCTAACATCACCCTAAATACTTCTTATAGAATACGAAAACTTCAAGCATAGCCCAAATTACAAACAAAATAGAATAAAAAATTCTAACAACCCTCCAAATACTACTTATTGAATAAAAAAAGGCTCAACCATAATCCAAATAATCCCCACAAAAACAAAAATAACTGTTACAAAATGCAAAATTCGTTGCACAATTCTAAAATAGTTCTAACAGAATGAAATGTACTTGGTGCAGAACACAAAATACTTGCTACAAAACAAAAAATTCTAACAACATCCCAAATACTTCTTATGGAGTACAAAAAACTTCAAACATAATCCAAAATAATTCCTATAAAACAGAAACATTTCTTACAAAATACAAAAATACTTTGCACAATCATAGGCAGCGCGCTAGCGCTGCCTAAGTAAAGAACGATGTGGGAAAAATGTGGTTTTTTTCTCCATACCCGGGCACATCGTATCGAAGGAGTCGTCGTAGTAACTTCGAAAAGGGCTCATTCAATTGGAAATTGGAGTGGCTTGTGCCCTTTTTAATAGTCGAAAGTGATTGGAGGGCAACTAGCCCCCCTCCCACCCATCATTCCCCCAAACACATCCAATAAAAATTTTGAGATAGCCATTTTGTTCAACATAGTTGATTTTCAAATAGAAAATATGTTTTTGGGGGAGGACCCTCCCCCAAAACCCTCGGGGCAAGGGTTTCAAGTTATGCACTGAGGGCATATAAGAAGGATGTTGGCACTATGTACTATTTTTTTTCCTTTAGAGCAGGGCACTTCATATGGAAGGGGTCGTCGTAGAAACTTCAAAAAGGGCTCATTCGATAGGAAATCGAGAGTTCTAGTGCCCTTTTTAATAGTCGAAATTGATTGGAGGGCAACTAGCCCCCTACACACCTATCATTTCCCAAAACACATCCAACCAAAATTTTGAGATAGTGATTTTGTTCAGCGTAGTTGATTTCCACATAAAAAATATGTTTTTGAGGAGGACACTCCCCTACAACCCTCAGGGCAAGGGTTTTAAGTTATGCCCTGGTGCATATAAGGTTTTTATTGAAGGCGTTGTCGTAGAAACTTCAAAACGGGCTCATTCGATTGGAATTCAAAGGGCTAGTGCCCTTTTTAATGGTCGAAAGTGATTGGAGAGCAACTAGCCCCCCCCCCCCCACGTCCATCATTCCCCCAAACACATCCAATCAAAATTTTGAGATAACCATTTTGTTCACCGTAGTTGATTTCCACACAGAAAATATGGTGCTGTAAGGTCCCAACTCCTGCCCCTATTGGGGTCACCACCACCCTTGCTGTGGTTAAGCATGAGGTCTTATAACCGCTATTTATTTCATGAAGCAAAGTATTTTTTAGGAGTTATTTTGTCGAATTTTGTTACTAAGAGCAACTCGCCTCAATAGTAACTGAAACTCTAAAAAAACGGAACTGTGATACCAATTGATGCATAAAAAGAATTGGATTTTTATGCTGATTTTCAATGTGTAAGTTTCATCAAGTTTAATGTTACCCATCAAAAGTTATGAGCCTGAGAAAATCTGCCTTATATTTTATAGAAAAGTGTGAGTTGCAGTGGCAGCTAGCAACCTAGTAAGAGACGATCAAACAGTTTTTGGCAACGAACTGTAGGTGAAGAACCCTTGGTAATCAGGGTTGCACAGGTAGCTAGAAATAACATCAAAGATTGAAGTGTAGTAACTGAATTATTTTAAGGAATCATTATAGATTATGATGCACTTTTGCCTACGTTGAACAAAATGGCTATATGTTCTGAAATTTTATACGACATGCTGCTATACTTTATTCTACATCAAATCGAGTTCCAACTGCCTACAGTTCTTCCATTCTGCGTAAAATTTGTTTCCTTTTCGAATAAAATTGCCTTTGAAATTCAACGCCTAGTTTTCCTACCACTCTCTTAATATAAAATTGATTTAGAATCCCATATGATGGATGCAGCATGTCGTATAAAATTTCAAAAAATTCATTAAAGTGGTCGCCACTATTTGCCGCTAAAAGAGGATAAAGTATATCTAGACTGTATTAAGGAATCATTCCTTTATTTGATATTAATCTCTTACTACAGGCGAATTTGAACCCACTAACCTCTAATCATGAGGCACACTTTCATCCTTTGTGCTATAGTAAGGTATTCATTGATTTGATTTTTCTACAAAACTGTGTATATACGTAAAAATAAATTTTGATAAACGTATTCTAATGGCAATCTTTGGCATTTTTCAATTGAATCGTTTTAAATTACAGTATAGATAAGACTGTGTTATTGTTATTATAGGATAACATATCAGTTTTCAGCTCTACATGTATACTCAACAAGACACATTTAGAGAACGGACTCTAGCTAATAGTAACTGAACTATTAGAACAGATCTTAATAACCATGAAATATTTTAATAAATCATCATCAGCATGATTATACAACACACTTGTCTTTTATCAAGTTTACGTATAGAACTGGACGCTGGTATCCGGGTTGCAGCGGTAGCTAGCAAACTAGTAAGAGACGATCACGTCCCATACTAAGAAATACCGTAGCCTATAACTCCTAAAAATATAGTCAGATCAAAACACAAAATATTCTATAAGAATTGCCTTATATAAAACCCTTATGTAGGTTTCTTACAGCTCATTGGCTTGAATAACGAAGAAAATCCATTGGCTTGTAAAATATGAAAAGTTGCTTTAATTATGATATTCTGCATTGATGGCAACTTTTTTCCCAATATTCTTCCTTTGCAGCTAGCGGGGCACTTGAAAATCATAGAGAGTCATTCAATGGCTTATTTTTAAGCAAATTGACGTATTTAAAAAAGTTTTGTAAGGGACAAAATAACTAAGAATAGAATTATATTTTATGTAAAACTGTATTTTCATGTACAAGATTGATGAATGGCGTCATAAGCTTAGGTTGTAACCATACATGGTGTAAAAGTAAATGCAATATTATGATGTTAGCTATAATGACATCAGTATATTCTTACATATTAAACAGTACTTATGTAACTTATGTACTTAGTACTTATGTAGTTATGTAACATACAGTACTTCTTTCAGAGTTTTAACAAAAGATCTAATGTGTCAACCGAAATTAGAGAAATTCCTGAAAATTTTAAATAAAATAATATTATTTTGTCTCTTAGTTCAAAGTTATTATCTGGGTTGTAGTGTTAGCTTGAAACATAGTAAGAGATGATCACGTCCAATACTAAGACATAAAATAGTGCATAACTCCTAAAAATAGTGTCAGACCAAAATAAGAAGTACACCATTAGAGTTGTCTTGTATAAAACCCCTATATAGGAAACTTACTTTCTCTTGGCTTGAACAACAAGGAAAATAAATTGACTTGCAAATCAAGAAAAGTGGCTGAAACCACAATATTCTGCATATACGGCCCTTTTTTTCTCTGTTTCTCCTCAGATAGTTTGGCATTGGAAAATCGTAGAGAGATATTTAATGGCTCATTTTAAAGCAAATTGATGTGGTTGAATCCGAGTTGCAGCAGTGGCTAGCAACCTAGTAAGAGATGATCACATCCAATGTTAAGAAATATAATAACCCATAACTCCTAAAAATAGAGTCAGATCAAAACAAAAAGTACACCATTAGAACCGCCATGTCTGAAACCCTTATATAGGAAACTTTCTGTACCTTGGCTTGAACTAGATGTAGCTTGGCAAAAGGCACTAGATTTAGCAGTTTACTTCAAAATGAGCCATTATACAGCTCTCTATGATTTTCCAGTGCCCAGGTAGCTGAGGAGGAAAATCAAAAGGAAAGAAAAAAAGATGCCGTATGTGGAGAATATCGTGGTTACACCCAATTTTCTCGATTTTTAAGCCAATTTATTTTCCTTGTTATTCAAGCCAAGGGACGGTAAGTTTGCTATATAGAGGTTTTGGACGAGGTGGCTCTAATAGTGTACTTCTTGTTTTGATCTGAATTTTTTTTTCAGGAGTTATGGGTTACTTTAGTTTTTACTATGGAGCATAATCGTCTCTTACTAGGTTGCTAGCTACCGCGCAACCCGGATGAACAAAAACTGAATCTTTATGCACAAAATGATGAATGACATCATAATAGTGGGTTATAACTGTAAGTAATGTTATAATGAAACTTTACGATGACGTCAGTTGCAACTGGGGTTCGTCCTATTCTATAAACAATATTAGATGCTCTTGACAGACATTGATCCTATATGTAGTTTTAAAATTCATTGGTTTTAGTTACAAAAGGTTTTTAACCCCATTATTTTCCTTTAAAATAAGCCATTGAACAAATCTTTACGATGTTCAGTGCCAAGCTATCTGTGGAAAAGAAAGAAAGTAAAAAGATGCCGTTTAGGCAGAATGCTGTATTAGGTGTCACTTCTCTTGCTTTTTAATCCAATATGTTTTGCTGTTCAACCCAAGGGACAGAAAGTTTCCTATACAGGGGTTTCGATCAAGGCGGTTCTAATGGTGTAATCTTTGGTTTTAATGTGATTCTGTTTTTAGGAGTTATGGGATTTTATATTTCTTAACATTGCACGTGATTCTCTCTTACTAGGTTGCTAGCTATCGCTGCAATCCGGACAAAGGAGAAATATACATGTTGCATCATAATGCATTCGAGGACTTAGTAAAACGAAGATGCTATTTTTTTGTCAAAAGTTTATTTCAAATGTTTTATGCCCTGGGGACGAACATTGGGAGACGTGCACTAGGCAGGCATCTGACTAGCTTGAATTCTAAGTTACTATTGTACGTTATCTTGTAGTGATTTGAACCTGGATCTTTTGAATCTGAATGGAAGTCTTTAAGCCACGGTACTACCGGTGACCGATAGTTTAGATGAAATTAAATGGGGTTAAAAACCTTCTGTAACTAAAACAAATTATTTTTAAAACAGAATTAATTTTTCCACTAAAAACTGCATTTTGATGTCTTTTCATTCTGCAGTCTTTTCAAAGATATTTCATTTTTGAATCATACATAAAAAATTGATGTCAGTCAAGAGGATCTAATGTAGTACTAATTAATAGAAGTTTTATTTAGACTTTAAATAGAAAAATGTTTAAAAATTGCCTCTGGCAGGATTTGAGTCTGCAGTTATAATAAAGAATTACAGTAAAGAATGATCTCTCGCCCATAGTAACTGATTTGTCAATTAGGTCTTTTTGTATATAATTATCCATTATTATATAAATCGCAATAATTTTTGGGCGGATTTTATGATAAAGAAAGAACTCTTGCCTATATCAACATGTATAGGCAAGTTAACTATGCTTAATAATTAGACTTGTTTAGCTGCCTGATTCGTCTAAGAAACGGGAACTTATTTATTGTTAGGTTATGGGTACTTGATACGAGTCTTAAAAAGTGTTAACTAGATATTTCTAATGAATTTCAAAGAGAAATCTTTCTATTTCAAAGAAGAAAAATCCTTAGGCTTTTTCCGGTTTTTAATCATCCGGGTTGCAGCGGTAGCTAGCAACTTAGTACGGGACGATCACGTCCAATGTTAAGAAATATAAAAACCCATAACTCCGAAAAAAAAGTCAGATCAAAACAATATGTACACCATTAGAACCACCTTGTCCAAAACCCCTGTATAGGAAACTTTCTGTCATTTGGCTAGAACAGCAAGGGAAATATATTGGCTTGAAAATCAAGAAAAGTAGCGGCTACTACAACATTCTGCCTAAACGGCATTTTTTAAAACGGCATTTTTTTTCTTTCTTTTTTCTTTCTTTTTCTTTTTCACAAATAGCTTGGCACTAGTAATTTCCTTGGCACTAGTAATTTCCTTTAAAATGAGCCATTGAACAACTGTCTACGATGTTCCAATGCCAAGCTGTCTGTGGAAAAGAAAGAAAGGAAAAAAAGATGCCGTTTAGGCAGAATACTGTAGTAGCTGCCACTTTTCTTTATTTTCAAGCCAATATATTTCCCTTGCTGTTCAAGCCAAATGACAGAAAGATTCCTACACAGGGGTTTAAGACATGGCGGTTCTAATGGTATACTTTTGTTTTGATTTGACTATTTTACTATTGAGACAAGTCACTCTTACTATACAGTTCATTGACACAAACTGTTTGGTCGTCTCTTACTAGGTTGCTAGCTACCACTGCAACTCACACTTTACTATAAAATATAAGACAGATTTTCTCAGGTTTGTAACTTTTGATGGGTATCATTAAACTTGATGAAACTTACACATTAAAAATTGGCATAAAATCCAATTCTTTTTATGTATCAATTAGTATCAAAATTCCGTTTTTTAGAGTTTCAGTTACTATTGAGACGAGTTGCTCTTACTGTACAGTTTGTTACTACGAACTGTTTGATATAAGATTCATAAAACAACTAATTTGCTTTTAAAACATATCCCATATGGTCTAGTGATTTTGGATAGTTTGCTTTCATCCCACCGGCTCAGGTTCAAATCCCAGTGTGGTAATGATTTTTTAATCTTTAGGTGGCTGCAAATTTTCCAGGACTGTAAATTTTTCTGGATTTGGTAAAATAGTACCTTGGTTTATCAGATGTCCAAGGAAAACTAGTTTTGGCACTACTATTTTTATCTTTTCTGGTTTTAGTTTTAAGCCTGCTTTTAACTGCTTTTAATCAACTGAACAAAATTCAAACTTCAGCGTAAAGAGCGAGGTATTGACTAGGGAGAACTCCCTAATATACGTTTTAATTATTTCGTTTACGTTTAATTTCTACGTTTTATTATTAATAATTAATTATTATTACGTTTAATTTCGTTTTAATTATTCATGTATGGTGAGCCAAAATCAAAGCTGCATTAATTCAAAAACATTCAGAAATTAAATAAAAAAACAAATTTCTTTCAACTGAAAGTAAGGAGTGACATTAAAACGTAAAACGAACAGAAATTATTCCGTATATGAAAGGGCCTGTCCCCTCCTCAACATCTCACTCTTTACGCTAAAGTATGATTTACTCACAACACTATTTGTTAAAACAAAAAAAAATTAGTGTAAAGAGCGAAGCGTTGAAGAGGGGACAGCCCCTTTCATATACGCTAAAATTTTTGTTCGTTTTAAGTTTTAATGTTGCTCCTTACTTTCAGTTAAAAAAACTTGTTTTTCTATTAAAGTTGATTACAGATCAAGAACAAAGTATAGTCGCTATAACACCTAAGTACAAATTATTGAATAGAAAGCGGAGATGTTTGGAATAATTTTATTATTTATTAAGACTTTTAAATGATGTTAAATAATAATGACCGCGTGGATTAGTATTCATTGCTTATGCACTTTGAAAAAATTTTCTATTTTCTTCTTTTTTGTAAGTAGAATCTGTAAGATTTTTAGATAAACCATTGTCAATCGGTGGGGGATGGGAAGAGTCTTAAACTGAAATAGGCCAAAAAAAGAAGAAAAAAATACCTAGGTTGGAAACCAAAAGAGTATGCACACTGCTTATAACACAAGTTAAAATAAAAAGCTTACCTTGACGTTACTTGTCAAATGCATTGTATCATAGAGGATTTAACCAGTTGACCAGTTCTTAAGCCGTAATCCTTCATTATTAGAATGCTGCTTCGTTTTTTATGTTCTTCAATTCGTTCTTCGTGAGTTCGTCAAACATCTGCACGTAAAACTTCACTAAGTGTTCTTCCTCTGCATAGGCCTGCTTTAATAGAGAATAATCTCTAATTCAACATTCTCAATAATGATCAAAAAGCCTGGGAATTTCCGTGAACTTCTTAATCCCACTGAAAGTCGGGAGTCATTGTAAGCTCCACTTTAAGAGTTTTTCAGAAAAGTAACAGTATCACAAATATAAAGCACGTAAATTTTATACGACAAGAAGTTTTGGTTAGTTAATCAGGTTGAAAATTTACAGCCACCTAAAGATCAAAAATTCATTACCACACTGGGATTTGAACCTGAGCACTGAGATTTGAACTCTAGCTCATGGTAATCTGGGTTGCACAGGTAGCTAGAAATAACATCAAAGAATGAAGTGTAGTAACTGAAGTATTTGAAGGAATCATTATAGATTTTGATGCACTTTTGACTACGTTGAACAAAATGGCTATCTCAAAATTTTGATTGGAAGTGTTTGAGGAAATAGTGGGTGTGAGAGGGTTGTTAGTTGGCCTTTAATCACTTTTGACTATTAAAGATGGCACTAACCATTTTAATTTTCAATCAAATGAGCCCTTTTTGAAGTTTCTACGACAACGTTTTCTATAAAGAAAAGCCTTATTTGCCCCAAGGCCATACCTTAAAACCCTTGCCCTGAGGGCTCTGGAGGGTTTTCATCCTCAAAGATCTAATTTCCAGAACGATCAACTACGTTGAACAACATGGCTATCTCAAAATTATGATTTGATTTCCAATTGATAGCAGCTTTTTTGAAGTTTCTGCAACAACGCTTTCAATAAAAACCTTTTTTTTCAAAAAATTTTCAAAGTGCATGAGCAATGAATACTAATCCACGCGATCATTATTATTTAGCATCATTTAAAAGTCTTAATAAATAATAAAATAAATATTAAAAAAGTATACTACTACTGCTATTTATATTCATTCTCCAACTTCCACTACTATTGGCTATTTTCCAAAAACCTATAACCTATTACTACTTTTTTTACTCCTCCTCCTATGGCCAGCACTACGTGACATTTACTGAATGATGTACTTTTATTTTGATATGACTCTATTTTTAGGAGTTCTGGGTTTTTATATTTCTTAGCATCGGGCGTGATGGTCTTTTACTAGGTTGCTAGCTACTGCTACAACCCGGATTTACATATATAGTTATGAGAGGCAGTGTGGCTGAGTGGTCCAAGACACTGGTGTTAGCCACCAGTCTCTTCGGAGGTGTGGGTTCAAATCTTACCGCTGGTATACGATTATGATTTATGTACAAAAATCAAATATCTTTGAAAAGACTGCAGTATGCAAAGACATCAAAAATGCATTTTTTAGTGGAAAAATTTATTCTCTTTTAAAAATAATTTATTTTAGTTACAAAAGATTTTTAACCCAATTAATTTCCTTTAAAATGAGCCATTGAACAACTCTCTATGATGGTTCAGTGCCAAGCTGTCTGTGGAAAAGAAAAAGAAAGAAAAAAGAAAGAAAAAAATATGCCGTTTAGGCAGAATGTTGTAGTAGCCGCTACTTTTCTTGATTTTCAAGCCAATATGTTTCCCTTGCTCTTCTAGCCAAATGACAGAAAGTTTCCTATACAGGGGTTTCGGACAAGGTGGTTCTAATGATGTACTTTTTGTTTTGATCTGACTTTTTTTTTGGAGTTATGGGTTTTTATATTTCTTAACATTGGACGTGATCGTCCCTTACTAAGTTGCTAGCTACCGCTGCAACCCGGATGATTAAAAACAGGGAAAAGCCTAAGGATTTTTCTTCTTTGAAATAGAAAGATTTCTCTTTGAAATTCATTAGAAATATCTAGTTAACACTTTTTAAGACTCGTATCAAGTACCCATAACCTAACAATAAATAAGTTCCCGTTTCTTAGATGAATCAGGCAGCTAAATAAGTCTAATTATTAAGCATAGTTAAGTTCCATATACATGTTAATATAGGCAAGAGTTCGTTCTTTATCAGAAAATCCGCCCAAAAATTATTGCGATTTATACAATAATGGATAATTATATAAAAAAAAACCTAATTGACAAACCAGTTACTATGGGCGAGAGATCGTTTTTTACTGTAATTCTTTATTATAACCGCAGACTCAAATCCTGCCAGAGGCAATTTTTAAACATTTTTCTATTTAAAGTATAAATAAAACTTCTATTAATTAGTACTACATTAGATCCTGTTGACTGACATCGATCTTTTATGTATGCTTCAAAAATGAAATATCTTTGAAAAGACTACAGAATGAAAAGACATCAAAAATGCAGTTTTTAGTGGAAAAATTTATTCTGTTTTAAAAATAATTTGTTTTAGTTACAAAAGGTTTTTAACCCCCTTAATTTCATCTAAATATTCGGTCACCGGTAGTACGGTGGCTTAACGATTTCCTTTCAGATTCAAAAGACCTAGGTTCAAATCACTACAAGGGAACGTACAATAGTAACTTAGAATTCCAGCTAGTCAGATGCCTGCCCAGTGCACGTCTCCCAATGTTCGTCCCCAGGGCATAAAACATTTGAAATAAACTTTTGACAATTAAGATAGCATCTTCGTTTAACTAAGTCCTCGTATACATTATGATGCAACATGTATATTTCTTTTTTGTCCGGGTTGCAGCGATAGCTAGCACCCTAGTAAGAGACAATCACGTGCAATGTTAAGAAATATAAAAACCCATAACTCCTAAAAACAGAATCACACTAAAACAAAAAATTACACCATTAGAACCGCCTTGTCCGAAACCCCTGTATAGGAAACTTTCTGTCCCTTGGCTTGAACTGCAAAATATATTGGCTTAAAAAGCAAGAGAAGTGACACCTAATACAGAATTCTGCCTAAACGGCATCTTTTTTTCTTTCTTTCTTTTCCACAGATAGCTTGGCACTGAACATCGTAAAGATTGGTTCAATGGTTTATTTTAAAGGAAAATAATGGGGTTAAAAACCTTTTGTAACTAAAACCAATGACTTTTAAAATTACATATAGGATCAATGTCAGTCAAGAGCATCTAATATAGTTTATAGAATAGGACGAACCCCAGTTGCAACTGACGTCATCGTAAAGTTTCACTATAGCGTCATTTACGGTTATAACCCACTATTATGATGTCATTCATCATTTTGTGCATAAAGATTCAGTTTTTGTTCATCCGGGTTGCGCGGTGGCTAGCAGCCCAGTAAGAGACGATCATGCTCCATAATAAAAACTAAAGTAACCCATAACTCCTGAAAAAAGATTCAGATCAAAGCAAGAAGTACACTATTAGAGCCGCCTCGTCCAAAACCTCTATATAGCAAACTTACCGTCCCTTGGCTTGAATAACAAGGAACATAAATTGGCTTAAAAATCGAGAAAATTGGTTGTAACCACGATATTCTCCACATACGGCATCTTTTTTTCTTTCCTTTTGATTTTCCTCCTCAGCTACCTTGGCACTGGAAAATCATAGAGAGCTGTATAATGGCTCATTTTGAAGTAAACTGCTAAATCTAGTGCCTTTTTCCAAGCTACATCTAGTTCAAGCCAAGGTACAGAAAGTTTCCTATATAAGGGTTTCAGACATGGCGGTTCTAATGGTGTACTTTTTGTTTTGATCTGACTCTATTTTTAGGAGTTATGGGTTATTATATTTCTTAACATTGGATGTGATCATCTCTTACTAGGTTGCTAGCCACTGCTGCAACCCGGATTCAACCACATCAATTTGCTTTAAAATGAGCCATTAAATCTCTTTCTACGATTTTCCAGTGCCAAGCTATCTGAGGAGAAAGAGAGAGAAGAAAAGAGGCCGTATATGCAGAATATTGTGGTTTCAGCCACTTTTCTTGATTTGCAAGTCAATTTATTTTCCTTGTTGTTCAAGCCAAGAGAAAGTAAGTTTCCTATATAGGGATTTTATACAAGACAGCTCTAATAGTGTACTTCTTATTTTGGTCTGACACTATTTTTAGGAGTTATGCACTATTTTATGTCTTAGTATTGGACGTGATCATATCTTACTAGGTTTCAAGCTAACACTACAACCCAGATAATAACTTTGAACTAAGAGACATAATAATATTATTTTATTTAAAATTCTCAGGAATTTCTCTAATTTCGGTTGACACATTAGATCTTTTGTTAAAACTCTGAAAGAAGTACTGTATGTTACATAACCATATCTAAACGCTGTTTATAATAATGTTAAAAATCCTATTTTGATTTTGTCTACAAGATGATGTTTATAACATTTACTATCACATAGTTATAGAAAAATCGTGTTTTTTGTAAAAAAAATTATTCTACTTTAAGAATTATTTTGTTATTATTAATCTAGTTTTAATATGTAAAAATATACTGATGTCGTTATAGCTAACATCATAATATTGCATTTACTTTTACGCCATATATGGTTACAACCTAAGCTTATGACGTCATTCATTAATGTTGTACATGAAAATACAGTTTTACATAAAATATGATTCTATTCTTAAAGTTATTTTGTCATTTACAAAACTTTTTTAAACACGTCAATTTGCTTAAAAATAAGCCATTGAACGACTCTCTATGATTTTCAAGTGCCCCGCTAGCTGCAAAGGAAGAATATTGGGATAAAGTTGCTATCAATGCAGAATATCATAATTCAAGCAACTTTTCATATTTTTCAAGCCAATGGATTTTCTTCGTTATTCAAGCCAAGAAGCTGTAAGAAACCTACATAAGGGTTTTATATAAGGCAATTCTTATTGTATATTTTGTGTTTTGATCTGACTATATTTTTAGGAGTTATGGGCCACGGTATTTCTTAGTATGAGACGTGATCGTCTCTTACTAGGTTGCTAGCTACCGCTGCAACCCGGATACCAGCGTCCAGTTCTATATGTAAACTTGTTAAAAGACAATTGTGTTGCATCATCATGCTTATGATGATTTATTAAAATATTTCATGGTTATTAAGATCTGTTCTAATAGTTCAGTTACTATTAGCTAGAGTCCGTTCTCTAAATGTGTCTTGTTGAGTATACATATAGAGCTGAAAACTGATATGTTATCATATAATAACAATAACATAGTCTTATCTATACTCTAATTTAAAACGATTCAATTGAAAAGTGCCAAAGATTGCCATTAGAATACGTTTATCAAAATTTATTTATACGTATATACACAGTTTTGTAGAAAAATCAAATCAATGAATACCTTACTACAGCATAAAAGGATGAAAGTGTGCCTCATGATTGGAGGTTAGCGGGTTCAAATCCGTCTGCAGTAAGGGATTAATATCAAGTAAAGGAATGATTTATTCTCCATCAAATCGAGTTCTTCCAACTGCGTACAGTTCTTCCATTCTGCGTAAAATTTGTTTCCTTTTCGAATAAAATTGCCTTTGAAATTCAACGCCTAGTTTTTCTACCACTCTTTCAATATAAAATTGATTTGGAATCCCATATGATAGATGCAGCATGTCGTATAAAATTTCAAAACATTCAATAAAGTGGTCGCCACTATTTGCCGCTAGAAGAAGATAAAGCATATCTAGACTATATTAAGATGCATCTTGAAGTAAAACTAGGTTTTTATCATCGGAAATATTCTCATCATTAATGATTTTGCTTAGATTGTCTTCAAAATGTTCCACAGGTGAGAGGACAAGTTCAAATGGGGTCTATTTATAGGGTTTAGCCATTCTCTAGATAAAACTTTCTACAATTCTTGCAATCATTGGCAGTAAAAGTGTAAAAAAGCTACCGCCCGCTTGAAGGAGACGTTTTCTTTAAAAAAAATTTCCCTTGTTTTTGCAAGCCAAGGCACGTATAGTGGAACAATGTTGCTTTGTCTGTTGTCTAACACCTTCTGGCAAGTGTACATTGCCCTCAGTTAAATTTAAACAAAACTCATATATTAGATTGATGAAATCACTGTCAGCACCATGTTTGAGTATAGCCTTCCTGAGTGGAGGTCTTGATGTGCTTGAAACGGAAAATAAATGCCGTTGTTCGTGTAGTTTCTTCAATGTCATGATGGCAACTAATAGCCTTTTCTACTGTTCACCGGAATATACAGTAATTTCTTTGTCGAAAATATCAGTGACTACACGTAGATCCTCGGGTGTGCTCTGACTAAGATATAGAAAAATGTAGCCGTAGGGCTTATTTGTCGCCTGAGTGTACGCTGACAGCAGAAATTTGGGAGCGCCTGGATATATTTGCGCTTATTGAGAGTTATTAGCGAGCTAGAATCACGAACAACTCTGTAGATAATATAGATGGTGCAATTCAAAGCAAGGGTTCTCATACATTTGCTCTGATGAAACAGATTGTGTAGAAATAGGGTTATGGAAATGTGTTCATGATGAGAGTGAACGGTAAACAGCTGTAGCATTTCCTGTGAGAACTGTTCAATTGATTCAGCCAAAAATCATCAACAATCAACCACGAGTTTGGTTCAATACTATTGAAAACATCAAATCCCCGTATGAATTGTATTGGCATGGATGTGGCAATAGCTTTTATTTGATCGTAGGATTCCTGCCAAATACAATAGCAATAATAAATTTTATTTGGTTTTTCCAAAAACATTTTATTATAATTTTGAACTATTTTAGCTAAAAGTGCTCGTTTTCCCCGACATTGATGGACCACACAAAAACGACCTGAATGGTGTTTTAAATTGATACATACTGCTGTTGACAACAGTCGGACTACAACTAACTGTAAACCATACTTGTACATTGAATAAGTAATAATAATTTTCCCATAGATCTATCTACCTTAACAAGAACAACAAAAACAATATTTCATTCATTTATTAACATAAAAACACTTTTCTGTTCAAGAAGAACAACATTTATTAACAACAACATTTTTTAACTTTTTGTTCAACAAGAACAACAACTCTATTTGTACAAGAACATTTTTTCACTTTTTTTTGTTCAAAAAGAACAGCAATATTTATTAACAAGAACAACAACAACAATATTTATTATCAAAAGCACTTTTTGTTCAACAAGAACAACACACACTATTTTTACAACTAGGGTGAACATTTATTGTCATAAAAAACACTTTTTTTACATCAATAACACCAACAGTAATAGTACACACACATTTTTGTACAACAGCACTAATTGTACAACACTTATTGACATAAAAAAAAACACGAGCACGAATAGCACAGTTGAAAACTATGAATTTAAAGGATACCCCCCTCCCCATGGGCCCCCCGTTCCCCGGGAGCCGCGGGCCGAAGGCCGGCCACGGGTGGGACCCCCCACCCCCCGGGATCCGCGGGCCGGAGGCCGGACGCGGCCCCCCCATCCCCCGGGGTCACTGTGGAAAAACTGTATGCAATAGTCGCTGCTGCTGCTGTATAGGGTTAGGTTAGAGCATTTAAGTTAATTTATCAGGTTAGGTTAGGTTAATTTATCCGGTTAGGTTAGGTTAGGTTAAAATAATTTATCCAGACCAAGTTGATTGTGATAGTTCAACCCGGTCTGAAATTCTATAGTGGCTTGGGGGGGAGTAAATTTCCACCATTCTCGAGCACAAAGACCTTGTCAGATATACAAGACATTGCATTCTTTTCAACTCTAACACTATAATTTTTATACTGCAGAGAGCGAATTGCAAGCACTTGTGCTCTCGGCACTAGACTACTCTCTACACAGTTTCTGTAGACACTCATGTTGAAATTATTTTTTACAAAATGTGTAGGCACCCCTTTACACGCCTGTTTTACATCATTGCTTTGGGTTTCTACGCAATAAAATTTAGGACCGGGGAACACCCCATTGGATATTAAATCGCTCCCCGTCTCTGATTTTAACATGAGTAGCTAATTGGGGGCCTGACGTTTCACCAACTCGGGGTAGAGGGATGCATTCCAGTTAGTGAAATCCATCCGCAAGCTGATGTGTTCCCCATTTTCTAAATCATTTAATAGATCCCCGGTTTTTACTTTTAACAGCAGAGAATCTGTATCACCATAATAAACTTGAACCTCCCCCTCCCTTGGTCATTGTACCTTGCAAAAATTGTAGGATTATCGGCAGGGGTTCAGGATGCAAATTTTTAATTAATTATTAAACAAAATTTGGACATTTTTAGGAATTTGGGTCTCAGATCCACCAGCCTGAAAGGTTGAAATCCACTAGCCATTTCATCTCATACCATACACTCAGCGGCGGTCCACCGCTTCCATCGCTAACCATCGCTAACCAAATTTTTTTTTTTCAAATGGGGTCCCATGTTCACCGCCTTTATCGCTAACCATCGCTAACCCAATTTTTTTTTTCAAATGGGGCCCCATGTCTACCGCTTCCATCGCTAACCATCGCTAACCCAAAAGTCTCAGTCCACCAGCTTGAATCGTTAAAATCCAGTAACTCATAATTTGGGTCTCTGTCCACCGCCTGAATGGTTGAAATCCAATAGCTCAGAATTGGGGTCTCAGTCCACCAGCCTGAATGGTGGAAATCCACCCCCAAAAAATTGTCCCAAATTCTTCTCTCACCTTAGCAGTGGTTAACGGAAGCTTTAGGTAGTGAATGACTAGACTTTTGCTCAAGCGCTAACCATCCGCCATCCATCAATCACGCTCAATTTTTCTTAGTGACCACCTCATATAAGGTCTGTGGATTATCGGCAGGGGTTCAGGATGCAAATTTTTCATTAATTATTAAACGAAATTTGGATCTTTTCAGAATTGGGGTCTCAAGTCCACCAGCCTGAAAGGATGAAATCCACTAGCCATTTCATCTCATACCATACACTCAGCGGCGGTCCACCACTTCCATCGCTACTAATCGCTAACCCAATTTTTTTTTTCAAATGGGGCCCCATGTCCACCGCTTCCATTGCTAACCATCGCTAACCCAAAAGTCTCAGTCCACCAGGCTGAATTGTTGAAATCCACTACCTCAGAATTGGGGTCTTAGTCCACCAGCCTTAGTGGTTGCTATTCAAAACGTGGGGCTAAGCTTAGGCAACGAATCCAACACACAAACCCAATTTTTGGGTTTCTATATAATTGTACCCTTATACTATGCTTCTCTCAACCTAGTCTCTCTCCAATCATCTTCCAAATAGTACCTATTCATTGGCACAGCTCAGCCCCGCAATCTGAGCAAATTCAAATTTTTCAAGTTTTGGGTCATTTGCCTGGGACTGTGGGCCGGTTGGGCGTCCCCAAAAATTGTCCCAAATTTCTCTCTTACTCACTCTAGCACTTGTTCACGGATTTCTAATGCCGTGAACGGCTTAGACCGTTGCTCAGGCTGTAACCCTTTGGTAAACATATACCAACAATATTTTTTTTTTATTTTCACATGGAATCCCAATTTAGCCCATGTCGCACGCTTAACCTTCAAGCTTCTCTCTTCGGGGGTCTCAGTCCACCAGCCTGAATGGTTGAAATCCACTAGCTCAGAATTGGGGTCTCAGTCCACCAGCCTGAATGGTTGAAATCCACCCCCAAAAAATTGTCCCAAATTCTTCTCTCACCTTAGCAGTGGTTAACGGAAGCTTTAGGTAGTGAATGACTAGACTTTTGCTCAAGCACTAACCATCTGCCCTTCCATCAATCACGCTCAATTTTTCTTTTCTATAGTCACCCCCTCATATAAGGTCTGTGGATTATCGGCAGGGGTTCAGGATGCAAATTTAAACAAAATTTGGACATTTTAAGGATTGGGGTCTCAAGTCCACCAGTCTGAATGGTTGAAATCCACTAGCCATTTCATCTCATACCAGACACTCAGCGGCGGTCCACCGCTTCCATCTCTAACCATCGCTAATCCAATTTTTTTTCAAATGGGGTCCCATGTCCACCGCTTCCATCGCTAACCATCACTAACCCAAAAGTCTCAGTTCACCAGCCTGAATTGTTGAAATCCACTAGCTCAGAATTGGGTTCTTAGTCCACCAGCCTGAATGGTTGAAATCCACTAGCTCAGAATTGGGGTCTCAGTCTACCAGTCTGAATGGTTGAATTCCACTAGCTCAGAATTGGGGTCTTAGTTCACCAGCCTGAATGGTTGAAATCCACTAGCTCAGAATTGGGGTCTTAGTCCACCAGCCTAAATGGTTGAAATCCACTAGCCATCTCATCTCATGCCATACACTTAGCGGCAGTCCACTGCTTCCATCGCTAACCATCGCTAACCCAATTTTTTTTCATTTTCAAAAGGGGTCCCAAGTCCACCGCTTCCATCGCTAACCATCGCTAAACCAAAAGTCTCAGTCCATGTGCCTGAATGGTTGAAATCCACTAGCTCAGAATTGGGGTCTCAGTCCACCAGCCTGAGTGGTTGAAATCCCCAGCCCCATATTGTATTCTGCATTCTGGATTGATAGAAATTTGTATTCATCTATGGCAAAGGAGGCAAGAGTTTTAAGTCGGGACAAAATACTTGAAATGAGCACTTTGCCGTGGCTTCATCTTTTCTGCAAGTTAAAAGGACAACATGTATTTAAATTTAGCTTTGAATGATTCATCTTTTGACGGTCTTTGACGTACGGTTCGACACGATTACCCTGGTGAACAAAGCACTTGCTTGACCATTCTTCTTAAGAAGTCACCCACATTCAAAATCTTTATAAGAAATGGGATTTTATCGTTTTATATTGTTCTTGTTTTTTATATACTCTTGTTGAAATATCTAATTATAAACTAGAATTAAATAAACTCTTTAAAATAAAATAGATTTTTATGGTTATTATTTTGACATTTTGACTCGTATAAATTGGTTTCTTTGAACAAATATTTTGAATCGGGAACACTTTAACCCATCTCTTTTCTGTCCAGAAAGGATATGAATATAGTTAAATATATTGCGCTTAAATATTTCCAAAATAAGTGGGAAAATGTCTGTTTGGAGCCCTCATATTATGAATCACTGCTTTGAACTTGACCAGCTCTTTGTCATCTTCTGAAAGGCTGGGGCTGTCAGATCAACATCTACCAACATACCTGACAGACTTACCTGGATCTGAAGAGGTATCTAGTATGCCCGGAAAGTTTAATACAGTCAGAAGTTAAGGGTGTAATAGTGGTTTCATATTGGCTAATAGGGCAATAGCAGGGGTTTACATAAAATCTGTTGGAACATAAACATTTTTTTTTAAGTCAGTTAAGTAGTCACTGAATAAAATTTGGGTCTTTATGCAGTAGGAAATGTTTATGTTGGGAAAGCTATTTTCTCACACAATGGGGGAGTTTTCGCTCCATGATTCTTCAGAAATTCTCCCTTCATCATTTGCTATGGAGCAATACTGGCTCAATAACTTCCACTTTGGGATTGTGTACTAAATATTACATGTGTCTGTTTACAGGCACTGCATTCGGGAATTTGTGGGAACGATTAGCATATTAATAACCAAGTATTAAGTATGTTTATTAAGCATCGAGTATTAAATTTTGTCACTAAAACCTGTTTACAGGCACCAAATTCAGGAATTTGTGGGAACGATGACCATGTTAATATCTAAGTATTAAGTATGTTTATTAAGCATCGAGTATTAGATTTTGTTACTAAAACCGTTTACAGTTTGAAATTCTGTGTATTACTTTGGTATCATCATATTATGCCTGTGATATTACACAACGCCATTGTCTCTTTAATGGTGGCACTAGCCATGGACAGTTAAGTGTGGCCCAAAAGCTTAAAGTACAAACAATACTAAAATAAAGATTTTTCTACCCCCTGGGACCCAGCTTAGCTTTATTCATACCTGAAAGTCCTCATTTTCTAAGATTTTTATTTTAAGAACTTGGCACGCTTAGTTTTTTTGGCGTCGATTTACCAAATTGGTGCCGATTTACAAAGAAAACGGTACTGATTTGACTTTGCAAGGTTTTCTAGTTTTCGGTGCCAATTTACAAAAACGGTACCGGGTAAATTGGGACCGGTAAAAAGCAAACGGTAAAATGGTACCGAGATCATAAACAAAAGAAATCCTCCTTTTTTTCTTCTCTTCGGGAGGAAACAACTGAATAATAATAATTAAATATTCAACAAGAAAAGAACTTTATTATTTAATAATGAAAAACTTTAAGATTAAATAATTTTTTTAATGAAATAAAATTTTAAAAACAATACAAATCTTAATGATAAAAGCCCTTGAAAATAATAACAAAAGAACTAAATAATAAGTTGAGGTCAATCATGCAACTATAGATAGCCAGCAGTACCCTAATTTGTGCCAAAGATGTTTACTTATGAAAATGCCGTCCAAAGGGCAATGTTTTTGGGCTTCTATCGTTTGCCCGCTGAGCTGCTGAAATCGGTACCCAAAAAAGCTACGTGTCCCGGTCCCTTTTGTTATTTCAATCCACAAATCTCTAGTGTAGTGTCATGTTTTCATCAGTGTTGCCACATTGAACAGGGAAAATAAATAAGCAAAGATAATTAGCAAACTTTGACAATATTTTTCATCCTTGAATGTTCCGGGTTGCAACAGCAGTAGCTAGCAGCCTGATTAAAAGACGATCATTCGAAGAACATACCATTGCATATATTGGACTTAGTTAGCTGCTTGATTTCTTGAACAAAAATCTTATTTGTCAACTGAAACTAGAGTAATTCCTGAAAATTTTAAGATTTATTTATTCATTAACATTAATATAGATTGTATGTTTGTTCGCATTGAGGGTTTATTTAATTTCTGTTCGTTTTAAGTTTTATTTATACTTTAATAGCAAAATATTTGTTTTCTTTTAAGCTAGATTTTCATATTCAATCGAAGCATTGCTCGCTTTAAGATCTATTTATTCATTTATATTATTACTTGTTGTATGTTTTTTGCTATAATTGTTTATTTAATTTCTGTTCGTTTTGGGTTTCATTTATTCTTTAATAATAATTTCTGGTCGGCTTGAGTTTGAATTTTTACAGGTATTTGTATCTCCTGAGCTTAAGTTTAAAATGGCCTTTACATTTCTTTGAAAAACTTATTGTTCAGAAAGTTTTTTTTAATTTATTTCAATACATGGTGATTCACCAAAATGGCCACCATTCGCTTCTAGAAGATCGTAAAGCGTGTTCAAAGCTTTATCTATAGTGTAGGGCCTATTGCTTTTTAACCCTTTTTGAATGATTTTCATCACTAGAATCGTCTTTTCTTCTGAATTGCGTATTTCTTCATCAATTTTCTTGATATCACAGGCACTCACAGGCAGGGTATCATTACTGGTATTTCTTATCACCAATACTTCTAATTGTGATTTTTTTTTATATTTTATGCAGCAGGTTTCTTTAAAACTTGATCACTTTTTGACTACCCTTGTTTAACCTTTTAACCTTTTTTCTTAGTCGAATGGGAATTGGAAGGCAACTAATACCCCTTCCACGCCCCTTCCTTGTTCGGCGTGGTTGATTTCCAAATGGAAAGTATCTTTTTGAGGAGGACGCTCCCCCACAGACCCTCAGGGCAAGGGTTGTCAGTTATGCGCTGGGGGCATATAAGGTTTTTATTGAAAGTGTTGTTGCAGAAACTTCAAAAAAGCCGCAATCAATTGGAAATTAAATCATAATTTTGAGATAGCCATTTTGTTCAACGTAGTTGATAGTTCTGGAAATTAGATCTTTGAGGATGACAACCCTCCAGAGCCCTCAGGGCAAGGGTTTTAAGGTATGGCCTTGGGGCAAATAAGGCTTTTCTTTATAGAAAACATTATCGTAGAAACTTCAAAAAGGGCTCATTTGATTGGAAATTAAAATGGTTAGTGCCATCTTTGATAGTCGAAAGTGATTGAAGGCCAACTAACAACCCTCTCACACCCACTATTTCCCCAAACACTTCCAATCAAAATTTTTAGATAGCCATTTTGTTCAACGTAGGCAAAAATGCATCATAATCTATAATGATTCCTTCAAATACTTCAGTAACTACACTTCATTCTTTGATGTTATTTCTAGCTACCTGTACAACCCAGATTACCATGAGCTAGAGTTCGTTCTTTACTAAGAACGAACTCTAATATGGTTGATCAAAATATCAACTATCAAAATATCAAAAATATGGTTGATCAAAATTTTGAGATAGCCATTTTGTTCAGCGTAGTTGATTTTCAGATAGAAAATATATTTTTGAGGAGGACACTCCCCCACAACCCTCAGGGTAAGGATTATAAGCTATGCCCTGGGGGCAAATAAAGTTTTTATTGAAATCTTTGTCGTAGAAACTTGAAAAAGGGCTCATTCGATTTGAAATTCAAAGGGCTAGTACCCTTTTAATATTCGAAAGTGATTTTAGAGCAACTAATCCCCCTTTCACGCCCACCTTTTCTCCAAAAAAATCCTACCAAAATTTTTAGATAGCCATTTTATTCAACGCAGTTGAACGCAGTTTTGAAAATTAGGTCTTTAAGGATGACAACCCCTCCCCTTACAGCCCTCAGGGCAAGGGTTGTAAGATATGCCCTGGGGGCATATAAAGTTTTTATTCAAAGCGTTGTCGTAGAAACTTCAAAAGGACTCATTCAATTTGAAATTGAAAGGGCTTGTGCCTTCTTTAATAGTTGAAAGTGATTGGATTGCGACTAACGCCCCTCTCACGCCCACGATTTTCCCAAACATCTAATCAAAAATTTTGAAATATCCATTTTGTTCAACGTTGTCGAACGTTCTGGAAATTAGGTCTTTTAGGATGATAACCCCCTCAGAGCCCTCAGTGCAAGGGTTGTAAGTTATGCCCTGGGGGCATATAAGACTTATATAGAAAGTTGTTGTATAAATCATAGGCAGCGCGATCGCGCTGCCTAAGTAAAGAACGGGGAAACTCGAGCACGAGACAAGAAACGGGGACTAAGTAAAGAGGAGGACACTCCCCCACTGTCCTCAGGGCGAGGGTTTTAAGTTATGCCCTGGGGGCATATAAGAACGATGTTGGCACAATGTATTATTTATTAATTTTTTCCTTTAGAGCAGGGCACTTCGTATCGAAGAGGTTGTCGTAGAAACTTCGAGAAGGGCTTATTCAATTGGAAATTGGAGTGGCTTGTGCCGTTATTAATAGTCGAAAGTGATTGGAAGGCGACTAACACCCTATCCAAGCCCGCCATTTCCCGAAACACATCCAATCACAATTTTGAGATAGCCATTTTGTTCTGCGTAGTTGATTTCCTGATAGAAATTATGTATTTGAGGACAGTCCCCCACAGCCCTTAGGGCAACGGTTGTAAGTTAGGCCCTGGGGGCATATAAGGTTTTTTATAGAAGGCGTTGTCGTAGAAACTTTAAAAAAGGCTCATTCGATTCGAAATTCAAAGGGGTAGTGCCCTTTTTAATATTCGAAAGTGATTAGAGGGCAACTAGACCACCTCTCACGCCGACCTTTTCTCCAAACACATCTAATCAAAACTTTGTGATAGCCATTTTATTCAACGTAGTTTTAAGTTCTGGAAACTAGGTCTTTGAGGATGACAACCCCTCCCCCACCACAGCCCTCAGGGAAAGGGTTGTAAATTATGCCCAGGGAGCATATAAGGTTTTTATATAACGCGTTGTCGTAGAAACTTCAAAAAGGGCTCATTGAAATGGCTAGTGCCCTTTTTAATAGTCGAAAGTGATTGGAAAGCAACTAACACCCCTTTCACGCCCACCATTTCCCCAAACACACCCAATAATAACTTTTTGATAGCGATTTTGTTCCATGCAGTTCAAAGCTCAGGAAATTATACCTTTGAGCAGGACACTCCCCGACAGTCTTCAGGGCAAGGGTTATAAGTTATACCCTGGGGGCATATGAGGTTTTTTTTGAAATGTATGTCGTAGAAACTTGAAAAAGCGCTCATTCAATTAGAAATTGAAAGGGCTAGTGCCTTTTTCAATAGTTGACAGTGATTGGAGAGCGATTAACACCCCTCTCACGCCCACCATTTTCCCAAACATATCTAATCAAAATTTTGAGATTATCATTGTGTTCAACGTAGTTGATAGTTCTTGAAATTAGGTCTTTTAGGATGATAACCCTCTCAGAGCCGTCAGTGCAAGGGTTGTAAGTTATGCCCTGGGGGCATATAAAGTTTATATGGAAAGTTGTTATAGAAATTTCAAAAAGGGCTCTTTTGATTGGAAATTGAAATTGCCCTTTTTAATAGTTGAAAGGGAGGGGAGAGTAATTAACCCCCCTCTTACGCCCACCATTTCCCCAAAAAAATACAATCAAAGTTTAGAAATATCCATTTTGTTCAACGTAGTTGAAAGTACTGGAAATTATGTACTTAGGGATGACAAACTCCCCAGAGCCCCAAGGGCAAAGGTTTTAAGTTCTGCCCAGGGGGCATATAAATATTTTATAGATAGAGTTGTCGTAAAACATCAAAAGGGGCTCATTCAATTCGAAATTGAGAGGGCTAGTGCCCTTTGCTATAGTCGAAAGTGATTGAAGGGTAACTAACCCCCCTCTCGCGCCCACCATTCCTCCAAATACAT
Source organism: Artemia sp. Qi Xiang Cuo (assembly GCF_049724085.1). Classification (NCBI taxonomy): domain Eukaryota; kingdom Metazoa; phylum Arthropoda; class Branchiopoda; order Anostraca; family Artemiidae; genus Artemia; species Artemia sp. Qi Xiang Cuo. The sequence continues at coordinate 62,275,773 of NC_142799.1, read as the reverse complement.
CCAATCAAAATTTTTAGATACCCATTTTGTTCAACATAGTAGAAAATTCTGGAAATTACGTCTTTGAGAATGACACCCCCCCCCCCCCCCAACACTCAGGGCAAGGATTTTAAGTTATGCCCTGGGGGCATATAAGATTTTAGGGAAATTTTTGTCGTAGAATCTTCAAAAGGGCTCATTTGATTGGAAACTGAAAGGGCTAGTGCCATTTTTAATAGTTTAAAGTGATTGGAGAGGGACTACCGCCCCTCTCACGCCCACCATATCCCCAAACACATCCCATCAAAATTTTGAGATAGCCATTTTGTTTAACGTAGTTGAAAGCTCTGGAAATTCGGTCTTAGAGGATGACAACCACCCGAACCGACCTTAGGGTAAGGGTTGTAATTTGTGCCCTGGGGGCATATAAGGAGTTTATAGAAATCTTTTTCGTTTCCAAAAGGGCTCTGTCGATTGGAAATCGAAAGGCCTAGTGCCCTTTTTAATAGTCAAAATTGATTGGGAGGCTTGACATTTTTCTAGTAAAGATCGATGTGGGTATAATGTATTATTTTTTGTTGTTGTTGTTTAGACCAGGGCACTTCGTATCGAAGGAGTTGTCGTGGGAACCTCAAAAGGGTCTCATTCGATTGAAAATATAAAGGGCTGATGCCCTTTTAAAAGTCAAAAGTGATTGGAGGGCAGCTAATCCTCCTTCCACTCCCACCCTCCAACGCTCACTCTTCCATTTGCCCATTATGTTTAAAAACTAAATGTTGCCTTAACATTAAATCAAAATGCACTGTGATAATGCTTATTCCCAATAAGGCATCTCAGCAGTATCCCAAAGAACGACTAAGGGTATTATGTTCAAACTTTCGTGGCTACTTCTGCTCTTAAAATTTAACCAAATCAAAATAGCGTAAGTGTATCAAAGCTATCAAAGAAAGAAAACAGCTTTTTTGGCGAATGGTATCGAGTTTTCCATTTCAGGTCAACTAGAGGAGGTATGAAACTAAATTAAACAGTAATATTTGTGTCCAGATTTTTAAAAGGGTGTATGTTGTTAAAAATTGCTGAAAATTTTTCTCCAGCATACAAATAGCCGGCCAAACTATAAAGTCTTAAAAACGAAAAGACTTAAAGTAGTATTTTCTTTTTCCTTAAAATGACTATGTCAATATAAAATGAACATACATTAATTAAAAAAAACTTTTTCACAAAATAAGTTTTTCAAAGAAAAGAAAAGAACTCCATTAAACAAAAAATGAGCAAAAATAAAATCAAGTAATCTACCAAGCGTGAAACTACCACAAATTAGCATCGACGCTTGGTAGATTATTTGATTTTATTTTTACTCATTGTTTGTTTAATGGAGTTCTTTACTTTTCTTTGAGAAACTTATTTTGTGGAAAAAGTTTTTTTAATTAATTCTAAAATCGTTCCAACAGAATTAAAAAACAGTTAGTATAGAACACGAAATACTTGCTACAAAACACAAAATTTCAGGCAATATCCCAACTACTTCTTATAGAATACAAAAAAAGTTCAAACACAACCCAAAATAATTCCTACAAAACAAAAAAATTAGTAATTTTCAGTCAATTTTAGCGCTTAAAAGGGCTCTTGGGTAATTTTTCGTCCAATACTGATGTTTAGATTCATTTAACCCTTTATCGCTTTTTCAGTTCTTTTTATAGAAGAAGCAAGAGTTTAGGTCTTCGGATATATGATGAATTTTTCCATATCAGGTATTTTCTCGGGTACCCATTGAGCAAAATACCGAACCTTATCTTCAGGGTCATGAAATGAATGCAAGTATTTCTCACAATTAAAGTCTTCAAAGTTGAAGAACGGGATGTCTTTATTGCATTCTGCTGTTAAGAGCTTGTCAGTTGGCACGTTTCCCTTAACATAAATAGCTCGCACACCGAAAAAACTGCATATTTCTTGAAATTCTTCTTGTACTTGTTCTATTTCATAACCCTTTTATTTACATGGTCTTACGTACTTCATCATAAAAATATCTTAAAAAATAATTAACATATCATTGATATATCATTGTCATTTTTATATATATCATAATAAAAAAAATTATGATATTTTGAAGAATTATCATACCTTTACATGGTCTGGTATTCTATCATAAAAGCCGCTTCAGCTTATAAAAGTTAATATTACACACCATCAATTTTTATTACACTTGAACATATTGTATTTAACTCTTGAAATAAAAATCGATGTTGACACACTGAACTCATTTTCAATACTGAAGCAAGTGAATAGTAAAATCAATCAATTCACAAGTCGTTGACCTTCTAAACCAATTTTTACACTGAATTATAAAGCCCCCCCCCCTCGACACTAAAACAAATCGTACATGATTACGCCATGACGACGTACAAATACTGGAACATCTAACCTATCCCCAGGTACCCGCAGCCAATATTCACTCCGCCCTCGATTTTTTTTTTCAATATCAGAGGCACATGACTGTGAACTACAGCTCAACTATTGCCATCCATTCCAATATAGTTATAGATAGCAGCATATCCGGTTAGGTTAGGTTATATCAAGTTAACTACTTGTAAGTCAGGTTCGTTCGGGTTAGGTTAGCTTGGCCAACCATATGATTATAGCATATAAATATAGTGGAATGGATGGCGATAGTTAAGTTGTAGTTCATACTCATGCGTCTCTGACATTGAAAAAAAATTCAGGGTGGAGTTGAATGTTGGCAGCAGGTACCCGGAGGTAGGCTGGACGGTCCAGTATATACAAGTCATGATATCGTAATCATGCACGATTTATTTTGGTTTCAATGGAGCGGGGTTTTTTTAATCCAGTAAGAAGTATTTTGTACAAGAAATATTTGGGATATTGATAGAAAATTTGTGTTTTGTAGAAAGTATTTTGTATTGTATACTAAATATTTTTTCATTCTGTTAGAAGCATTTTAGAATTGTGTAAAGCGTTTTTGTATTTTGTAAGAAATATTTTTTTGTAGGAATTATTTTGGATTATGTTTTAAGTTTTTTGTATAAATAAGAAGTATGTGGGGTGTTGTTAGAATTTTGTGTTTCGCAGCAAGTATTTTTGTTCACGACCAACAATTTTCTGTTAGAACTATTTTAGAATTGTCTAAGGAATTTTTGTATTTTGTAAGAAATATTTTGTTTTGTAGAAATTATTGAATTATGTTTGAATTTTCTGTATTCTAGAAAAATATGTGGGGTGTTGTTAGAATTTTGTGTTTTTATCAAGTATTTTGTGTTCTGCAACAACTGTTTTTCGTTCTGTTTGAAGTATTTTATAATTATCTAAAGTATTTTTTTATATTTTTTAAGTCTTTTTCTGTTTTGTGGGAATTATTTTGAATTATGTATTAAGTTTTTGTATCTTATAAGAAGCATTTGGGATGTTTTTATAATTTTGTGTTTTGTAGCAAGTGTTTTGTGTTCTATACGAGCTATTGTTTACTTTGTTAGAAATATTTTACAACTGTACAAAGTATTTTTGCATATTGTAGGAATTATTTCTCTTTTGTAGGAATTATTTTGGATTATGCTTGAACTTTTTCGTATTCTATAATAAGCCTTTGGGGATGTTCTTAGAATTTTGTGTTTTGTAGAAAGTATTTTGTGTTTTTCAGCAAGTATTTTTGACTCTGTTATAACTATTTTAGAATTGTGCAAAATATTTTTGTATTTTGTAAGAAATGTTTCTGTTTTGTCGGAGTAATTTGGATTATGCTTGAAGTTTTTTGTATTCAATAAGAAGCATTTAGGGTATTGTTAGAATTTTCTGTTTTGTAGTAAGCATTTTGTGTTCTGCATCAAGTATTTTTCATTCTGTTAGAACTATCTTAGAGTTGTGTAAAGAATTTTTCATTTTGTAAGATTTATTTCAGGTTTGTATGAAATTATTTTGTATTATGTTTGAAGTTTTTTTGTATTCTATAAGAAGTGTTTGGGGTGTTGCTAGAGTTTTGTGTTTTGTAGTAAGTATTTTGTGTTCTGCGCGAACTATTTTTCATTTTGTTAGAACTATTCTAGAATTGTACAATGTATTTCTGTGTTTTGTAAGAGTTATTTCGTTTTCATAGGAATGATTTTGGATTATGTTTGAAGTTTTTATATTCTATAAGATGTATTTGGGGTGTTGTTAGAATTTCTGGGTTTTTTTGGCAAGTAATTTATGTTCTGCACCAAGTATTTTTCATTCTGTTAGAAACTATTTAGAATTCTGTAATGTATTTTTGTGTTTTGTAAGAGTTTTTTTCTGTTTTCTAGGAATTATTTTGGATTATGTTTGAAGTTTTTTTTGTATTCCATAGAAGTATTTGGGGTGCTGTTAGAATTATTTGTTTTGAAGTAAGTATTTTTTGTTCTGCACCAAGTATTTTTCATTCCGTTAGAATTAATTTAGAATTATCCACAGTATTTTTGTATTTTGTAAGAGTTATTTCTGTTTTTGTAGGAATTCTTTAGATTATTATTGAAATTTTTCGTATTCCATATTAAGTATTTATTGTGCTGTTAAAAGTTTTTGTTTTGTAGCAAGTATTTTGTTTTCATAATCCACAATTTTTCATTCTTATAGAAATATTTTAGAATTCTTCAGCAAAGTATTTTTTTATTTTTTAAGATTTATTTCTGTTTGGTAGGAATTCTTTCATATTTTGTATCAAGAATTTGTGATATTTAAGGTCTTTTTTGTTCTGTAAGAATTATTTTTTGTTTTGTAATATTGTTCTCTATTTTGTGATAAGAATTTTTGACCTCTTAGAATATTCGCCTGAGGGTGTCATAGGAGGTGGTACATTCTGTCACGCTGGCCTTAATTGACAGGAGTCATCAAAAAGAGACGTTATTGAAGGTTTTTCATTATGTTTAAACGAGCGAAGAAAAAGTATTATTATACAAAAATTCTCAATTGCAAAGGAAATCTGAAAAAGTTTTGGTCCACCATTAATGATATACTCTCGAAAAATATAAAATCAAAGTCTATACCTATTCGCCTAAAGGTCACAAATGGCAGATTAATTAACCCTATACATGTACCTGACGCACTTAGTAATTATTTTTCTAATGTTCCTCATACTGACTCCCGCTCCTCCTTACAGGCTGTACTCCCTTGCTTCAATTATAGAACCATGTTTTTCTGTCTAACTGATAGCAATGAGGTACTTCAAATCATCGGTTCCCTCCCTATTAGCCTTACACCTGACTGTCCTGGATGAATTAATAAGCTCCTGAAGACCATATCTCCTTTTGATTACGAGCCCATCAAGTACATTGCTAACCTATCTTTAACCCACGGAGTTTTCTCTTATTTCCTAAGTCAGCCATTGTTATTCCAGTTTTCAAAAAGGTCGATCCAACTGAGATAGGTAATTATCGTCCAATCTCAATTCTTCCTTCTATATCCAAAGTTCTCGAGAGAATTATCCTCAGACATCTGTCTCCCTTTCTTTTTGATCTCTATCAGTATTTTAATAAGTAAATTAAATAGTTACGGTATTCATGGTGTTCCCCTCTCTTGGTTTGATTCTTATCTAACTGGAAGGGTACAGAGAGTGACCATAGGTGGAGTATCCTCTCAGCCCTTACCTGTTCAGAGGGGTGTCCCGCAAGGCTCCGTTCTAGGCCCGGTTTTATTTCTCCTATATATCGATGATCTTGTTATGGACCTGGGCCCTTCAGTGTCTCTTGTACTATTTGCTGATGACAGCAACTTCTTCATCACTGGCACCAATTTACCAACGGCAATAACCTCTGCCCCTGTCCTTGTGAACTGAGTCCAGGCGTGGTGCCTTACGATTAACATGACCTTTAATAGCAAAAAAAGTCAAGTAGTATTATTCAGAACCCCCTACAACAAAAACATAATCGAACATGCTCTTGGTCTCAAGCACTCCTCCGACATTCTCCCACAAGTGGAGGTTGCCAAGTTTCTTGATGTATTTATTGACTCATGCTTGACATTCTCTAATCATATTTCGTACATCACAGCAATAATTTTATGACAAGTAGCTATGATTAACCGTGTGAATTATTTTCTTCCTCCTGACATCCTAGTTACCTTCTATTATTCCTTTATTTTTCCTTACTTTTCTTATTGCGGATAGGTTTGGGGAAATACAAACCGGTCCTTCACTAAAAAAACTCAAATTTGCCCAAAACCGTGCCATTAAAGCAGTTTTTCGGCTTCCCAGTCTATATCCAACCCGTGATATGTGCTCAGATTTTGGCATAGCTCCACTAGATCAAATCATACAAAAATTAAACTTATCGCTTGCTTACTCTGCTTTCCACAATAATCTTCCTCCTCGGCTACTAACCTATTATAATATTAATAATTCGGAAGCCCACCATCTCCGTTTATCCAATAGAGCCTTTATAATTCCTAAATGCGTTTCTATTGCTGCCCAGCAATCTCCCATATACAAATCTATTATTCAATGAAACGAAATACCCTCCAATGTTGCCACAAGTTTCTGCAAGCTGTACAACAATGTAACAAAACTTGATGATATACTTTAATCGTTCAAATTTTAACCAATTTGCTTTAATTACTTATATTTTATTCTTCTATGTTTTTTTTCAGTGTTAATTTTTCTTTTTTTCTTTGGTCCTTAACAAGTTCTCTTCTAGGATCTTTATTGTAGTGATGTTTGTGTTATGTTTTTATTCGAATAAAGTGAATTGATTTGAATTGATTCTTGTGTAAATGAATATTTTTTTAGAAAAATGTCTGAAAATACTTTAGATGTGATAATGCATACCAGAGGGTGTCACATCCTAGCCATTGAGTGCAACAGACTGGGAAAGGTCGTTGATTTTTTCAATCAAGGAGGCACACTTGTGCCTCTATAAAGAGGCGACCCACCACAATGTTAAGCGATTTCAGGTCCTAGAGGTCGCAGAGAGACGGCGGTAATCGCATTTTGTAGCCCAAGCTCAAACTAAGAAACTTGCAAAATTTCATCTTCCTCCGACTCTATCTTTTTGGGATAAACTGGGCCGGAAGTTTGGACTCTCCCACAACAGCCCCCCTTTAACGTTGTCCGATTGGGCTGAAATTTAGAGGTTAAGCTTTCCTAGAGCCCGGGAGCTTACCCTCGAAATTTCAGCTCCTTCCGATCACTCCTTCCCTGTTTTCAAAAACCAAATATAGCCACTTAAAATTCATTTCTTTTTTTTTTCTTAGCCACGCCTACAGGCCACAGTTGGCAACGGATCCGGGTGAATGAGGACTCATTCGAAGCAGAATTCGACCTGTTAGGGCCTTTTGATATTTTCAGACCGAAAAAATTACCCCCCGAATTTACATTTACGAAAAACCTCGTTTTCCTATTTTAGCGCATGTTAATTTTTCCCACCACAACCCCCCCGGTAACGGTGTCTGTTCGGGCTGAAATTTAGACGATAAGCTTTCCTAGGGCTTGGAAGCTTATCCTCGAAATTTCAACTCAATTTGATTACTCCTTCCCTGTTTTCCAAAAACCACATATCAAGATTTTTGGGAATTTGCTTGCGTCGAAAATAGCTTCTATTTGCTAAACAACAATTACTATTGTGTTTGTATAGTCCAGCGGCTGATACCCCAGACTTTCAGGCGGAAAACCCGGGTTCGATTCACCATCAGAGCAACTTTTTTATATACTTTGAAAAGAAACGCAGTTTCTTTTTTAAATTATTTGAAAAAAATTACGTTTTCTAAAGAGTTAAAAAGGCTGAGTTACAAGGTCGACCCTTAAAACGTACAGGGATTAGGAGGCACAGTTGGGGGGCTGTTAAAGAGGCTGAGTCACAAGTTCGAACCTTAAAACGTACAGGGATTAGGAGGCACCCTGTACGACGTGATTTGAGTATTCAGGAATTAAAAGCCTTAACACAAGAATTTTCAAGAGCGGGGGGTTTGGGGGGTGGCAGCCCCCCAACTTTAACTCCTGACACAATCAGCTAACAGTTAGTCAAGCAATAATTAGTAACAAACTGTACAAAAACGTGCAGAAATTATTTGAAAAAAACTACGTTTTCTAAAGAGTTAAAGAGGCTGAGTTACAAGGTCGAACCTTAAAACGTACAGGGATTAGGAGGCACAGTTGGGGGGTTTTTATTGTTTAAAAAAAGAGTTGTGAGAAAGTCAAACTTTAGCGTAAAGAGCGAGGCGTTGAGGAGGGCACAGCCTCTTTCATATACAGAATAATTTCTGTTCGTTTTAAGTTTCAATGTTGCTCCTTACTTTCAGTTTAAAGAAATTTTTTTTATATTTAAAGGCTGCGAAAGCGGGGGGTTTGGGGGTGGTAGCCCCCCAACTGTGCCTCCTAATCCCTGTACGTTTTAAGGTTCGACCTTGTAACTCAGCCTCTTTAACTCTTTAGAAAACGTAGTTTTTTTCAAATAAATCTAATAATAGAACGGCAAGTTTCCACTGTTCAAATAAAAAAATTATCATTTTTAGTTTATAAATATAGATATTATAAATAGAGTATATATATATATATATATATATATATATATATATATATATATATATATATATATATATATATATATATATATATATATATATATATATATATATATATATATATCTTAACTAATAACCAAAGCATGCCTAAAGACTCTTCAGAATGTAAAGAGCCAGCAAAAGAGAGATTTAAAATAGAATCTAACCTTATAACACCCCACAATTCTCAGCCCACTGCCATCATAAAACATAGAATTTTTTGACGAGGAAGGAGGATCAAAAGAATCTTGTGTATAGACCGGGCCGTAAAAGGATTTTGTTTTCAGGAGGGGTTTACAAAAAGAAAATTCAGACGCATGGGGTCCAAACCCCCCTAAACTCCTCCTTCCTGGATACGGCCTTGTGTCTGGACTGCTAAATTTTATGTTTTCTCGCCTTACTATTCTTGATAATAATGCCTATTTGCTCGTTTTTATCTGCAACATATCCTACAATCTACTCTCTGGTGCTTTTTAATAGGCAAAATAAAATAAAAATTATACTTCTAACTTTTATTCTATGTCGGCAGGACAAAAAATAAATAAAAAATGACAAAATATATAAATAGAATATTCACCCCATAAGGCCATCTAAGTATCTATCCACGAATTAGGGTAGTCTAAATAGCCAACAATTGAAAACCCTGCTATCAGTTTCTAATACTATTATTTGTATTTATGTGAAATCATAAGGCACGAACAAATCCCAACTGATCTTATATACATAAATGATATTATATACATTAAAAACACAATAGAAAGGACTATTGATAGATCATAACAATTGAAAATAACAAAACAATATTAAAATGGCAATAAACACTATCAGTAATAAAGATAGACAATAGAAAGTATCTCCAAAGGATTATTGAAATTTCTTGAAAGTAGAAAATGTTTTAATTACCTTAAAATCAATTACCTGTTTTTAAGTTCAATTTAGTGTTTTAATACTTTGATAACGTCAATTTCCTCTTTTAATACTTTGATTTCTCTTTATTAATTATTTTCAAGAAACTATTTCATTTCATTTTAATATTTCAGACAATACAAAGTAATTACTGGAATTACATTTCAACAGACTGTTAATTATGGCAAAACAGCAAAATTTATCTAAATTTCAATATTATAATCTGCTTCTCTTAGTTTTTCCTACTGTATTCACTAATTGGACATAGAAACTTTCAACAATTTCAATTAGAAAACGGTTGGATTTTTTTTTTCTTTTATTTACTCAGAAAATCCATCGGATTGGTCTTACTAGTTTTTTTGCATAACCAGTAAAGTTAATTCAACTAGTCTAGCACTGGAATAAGACACTGCCTTACAAATAGGTTTCTACAAAATGTTAATAGACTGAACATTTGTTTTGTACTATAGCAAAAGGCTATGCTATTACAACTTAAGACGTCTAATACATTATGTTTTGTACTACCTGATCGTACCTAAGGCATAATAATGAATAAATATTTTATACTGTTTAAAATTCACTATTCTGTTCAATACGTTAAACGTAAAACGTAAAATTTTAACGTTCAGCTGCGTCCTGTACACTCTCTCCTCTGTTCTGAAGAACTCTCTATTTCTGAAAATCTTACAATTTCCTGTGTACTTTTACGAATAAAAGGTGAGAACAGATGTCTGATTTCCTCTAACCAAAAGAAAAGGGGGCATATCTTTGGTTAGGGTTTCCATCCATGACATGTAAAGAGCTGCAGATGCTGCCCCTCGTTTTGGTATTGGTAGTGTCCTAAAAAAAAGTGTTGATTACAGGTGACTTTTTACTGTCAAAATGTTATAATACTTCAGATTAGCCCATTCAGGGTTCATACAAACACAGTTTTGGAAGATATTGATTTGATAGGAATGAACTGTTTTGGTAAAATACTCTTTTAATGCAAGAAAAACGGGTTACAAATAAAAAAAAAAACGTTAATTGTTGGATAAATTTCCCCGTCAACTTGTTTGTCAACAGTTAGGTCAAAAACTTTGGATTACGAGGAGTCGTATTGGATTACAAGGAGTCGTATAGATTGAGGGATGGTGCTTACAGTTGGCCTATGTGTGGAGAGATGGATGAGTCTTTCCATCCTTTTTTAGGGGAATGTAGGGGGTTGCACATGGAAATATTTGGTAGGGAGGTCGGAGGGAGAGAAGGAATTTTCGAATTTTTGAAAAGTAGGTGTTACTTAAATATGAATAATATTGAAAATTTCGTCCGGGTAGGTATGAGCTATCATGATGACTTACTTAAATAGTCAGTTTTAGTGTCTTTTCAGTCTATGTTTTGTTGCTGTATTTTTTCGCTTGTTTTGTGTATGTTGCCATGGCCCAATTGGGCTTTTCGTGTGAATAAATCTATCTATCTATCTATCTATCTATCTATCTATTTGAAGTTGTAATTTGGAATTTGTTGCTTTCCTCTTTAATAATAAAAAATACGCTTGTAATTAACAAAACCTTTAGCAACTTTGAACCGCAAATAGTTTTTTTTTTCAATTTGAAGCATTTTGGCCGTTGTAAGTTGCCAAACATTTTGACTAATTAGTAGGCTACCCCTATAGTGCCTAATCCCACGTAATTATTATTTAATCTTTACATCAGGAAACTTGAAAAATCATAAAAGCGTTCTGTCTTTAAGAACTTTCTGTCTTTTATTTTAACCTGGCCTGCCTCAGCTTTGAAAATAAACTTAAAGTTGGTTAGGGTCTGATCCTCTAGGACTATGGAAAATAAATTTTAAGGCAAAACTGGCTATACATGACGCATGAAACAAAGAAAAGAAAGGATATAATAAATGAAAAATAAAATTATTTTTACTGTCTATTTTCTCACCCTTTCTCCCCCTTCTTCTTCCTTTCTCTCTATTTATAATCTCACAAAAATACCTAAATTTCTTATGTCTCTTCTTCTATTTGATATTCAACTTTTAGTATTCTGCACAGCATTAGAGTTTTTTCGTAATGTTGATTTTTATGTGGGCCTGATACATTAATTTGAATTAGTTTGTGTAGAAACTTTTGATTTCGGATTATTTTTTTTCCTTGATTAAAATCTTCGTGGTTTTGAAGAGTGTTAAGTCCTTTTTTTAACTCAGACTGCTATTTTTACCCAAAGATATCCGATCAAAATTTTAAGACAACCATTTGATTCAGCATTGTTGAAGGTCCAATAACTATGCCTTTGGTTATGACAAGCCCTCCATAGTCCCTGGGAAAAGGGCTGTAAGTCTCCATTGTTCACATATGATATTTGTTATTGGGAAATATTTTCGATTTGATTTTTTTTTTGGGGGGGGGGATATCTTCTGCGGGGTATTTTATGCAACGAGAATTTTCCAAGGGGAGGAAGTTTTCGGGGGAATATTCAGGGGGAACTTTACACGGGAAGAAGAAAGGAGATGAGCTGTGAGGAATTAGATAAAAAAACATTTTTTTTTTCAATTGAAAGGAAGGAGTAATGTTAAGTTATAACGAGCAGAAATTATTCCATATACGAGGGGGCTACCCCTCCTCAACACTCGCTATTTACGCAAAAGTTTGATTTTTTGTTATTATTTTTTTAAAAAGACTACTCAATCAAAACTTGAATTTGAACACAAGTTGAAACGCAAGTTAAAGTTGAAACACAAATTAAAACACAAGCATAATTTGAATGAGGAGTATTTTTAAAGAACCATAAAGCTTTAGCATAAAGGGCAAGGACTGAGGAAGGGGCAGCCCCCTTCACATATAGAATAATTTCTGTTCGTTTTCAATATTAATATTGTTCAGTACTTTCAGCTGAAAAAATATGTTTTTTTATTTAATTTTTAAGAAGAAAGAAGTTATTTGTGTCCCTACAGTGCCAAAAAACACCTCTCCGAGGCCCATAAGTTATTTTTTTTTGTAAGAGGATTATTTTCTTTATCATTACAGAAAAAATTTGAGTTTACATGTATTCCATACGGAAATCCTGTAATTTGCTCAAGAATCATATATATTGGTGGTTTGAGTGGTATTAAGCGAATAAAAAACTTTGAATTTATTCCAGCTAATGAGAATTACTTTGAAAAGACACTCACATGAATATCATACGTGCGGCCTTACAGTGCTAAAAAGTATCTCTCCATGACTCATATATCTTTTTAATAGGATTATTTTCCTTTTAAAAACACAAATTATAATTTTTATGTATTCCATGTAGAAACCTTGTACCCTGGATAAAATATCAAGTATAATGGTGGTTTGATACGCATTAAGCGAATGAAGACGTTTCAATTAAGACCAGCTAATAAGAATAACTTATATAGATACTTACATGAATACCATATTTGAGTCCTTAGAGTGCTGAAGGAGAAGTTCCCGTAGCCGCATATGTCTATTGCATTTATCCTTCATTGCCAAAAGCTCACTTGCGGATATTTTGTTACGATCTAGAAGTTTATAGAAAAGGGTTTGATAAGACTAATTTTGCAGAATAATAATGTTTTTAGTACTTTATTATTAATAGGAGCAAATTATCGGACCACAAAGCTACCTTAATAGGCCAACATAGTCCAGAGCCATCTCAGTTTCTTAGTTGCATTTTAGGATTAGTTAATTGATCAGAATAAGTTTTACAGAAGTTGTGAAACCTCTTAAGCCTGGTTTAACCTCTTAAGCCAGGAAATCCCAAGCGTTTTTTAGCTCCTTCACTCCATTGAAGCTTCTATCAGAATGTTATATTCCTTTTACAATGGGTTGAATACTTTTTCTGAGAAGCTACTTTACATGTGGACTATTGATCAATACCATTGAAGTCTTTTATAGACTACCCAGAGAAATGTCACTTTGCATTCCTGGCGTCACACGACTCCAGCTGGAAGCCATTTTTAAGGTATATTAAGTCATCTGGAGAAAAACAAGTTTGCCATTGGCAAGCTGCATTGCCAATGGCAAGTTGCTATTCATAGATTGTTTCATAGTTCGTATCCAAAGTAAGGAGAAATTTGACTTTCTCAGGGTTTTAAGAGCATTTTAATTTGGCAGGTTTAAAATTATGAACAAAACTATAAGGCAGTAAACATATTCTCAGCGGCTGGACTATTGTATATTGTTGCCCTTGTTTTTTGTTATTTTTGTTTTTCTATAGCATCTGCAACTCTCAAATTAGGTTTTCAGGGTTGTTTATAAAGCCGAATTTTCTTAAAATTTGTTTTTGCTTCCTTTCTTCACGAACACTGTTCTCATTTTTAAGGATTGAAAACTCGCAGAGAGAGACAGATTTATTTAAAATATTTTATATTATGTCCAAAACAATCATTCATGCCATAAAACATTGGTCACAGTAACCAACGAAAAAAAATTTAACTTAAAAGGTACACTAATATATTTTTCTTCGCCGCTATAAATAAATTTCCGAGGAACTTCCTGGTTTGTGGTGGATTTTCTTTTTCTTGAAAATAATTGTTTCCAAAAGCTTTCCACGTGGAAACTTAGAAAAGCAAATTTTAATTGATACTATTTGTTTGCCCAAAAACATGAGATAAAACATTTATTTCAGGGAAATCTACGAAAAAAGATTGGAAAGCATACGATAAAATTCACCGCATTGTTTAATAAGTTTGACAATCATATGACAATTTGACACTAAGATTACAATAATTGAAAATTTAGATTTTCATCAATGTTATTATGTCTGCACCATGGACATTCTTAGGAAGGGACCATAGGTGAAAAGGCCTCCAAAGGAAACAAAAAACTATTAAAAATATATATATATATATATATATATATATATATATATATATCTTTTTTTATATGTATGTTTTATATATATATGTATATATATATATATATATAAACGAGAAGAATGAAATGTGCTCTTGCCCGGTAATTTTTCTTGAGGTGGTTTTTAGGCAACGTATTATTATAAATGTAAACTATATCTGTACATGCACGAAGGCCGATATCTAGATTATTACCATTACTCTTATTTGCTTGTCATTTCATAGGCCTTTTTCTAGTGAAAACAATAGAAAAAAATTAACAATAGAAAAAAGCCTTTGTATGAAAATATAACTATATGCTGGATTGCATCCAATTTAACTACTTATTATTAGACAGTAGGTGATACCTATATCAACAATAAGGGCATATTATATGTGACAAAAATACAATGTATAAATTTAATAGTTTAATAGGTATTATAAAATTGATCTTGAAGATGAACGATTAAACTTAAACATATTTTGATTTAGGCAAAATGTCCCCATCCAGCTCAGTCTGTTATTGTGTTTGAGATGAGCTTTTGTCGTTACATGACAAAACATTGTGCACAAGGATTTGTGCTCAAGGACGCCTGTCAAAGCTCAACTCAAAAAGTACAGGCTAATTTTAAGAGTGGAAACTAGCTAGTGTCTAAGAAAATAGGTTTTATTTATTTTTTGTTCAATAAAACTGGACTTGAGGCAGTTAGTGAATTTTTCATTTTGGTGTGTTAAGCAGCGTGACCTTATAACCCAAATTGCCAGAAATAGTCATGTAAAATGACCGTTTTTTCTTATTTTGACCATCATGTCCACCCCTGACGTGCTGACCAAACCAATTAAGCATTCAGATTGGTCATATATCAAAGAAAGTGCCCAAACCCTATACCCCTGACTAAGGTTTTGCATCCTCATCTGGTAAAGTATATGAGTAGTTCCGTTAAATCATCTTATACTGATAGAAAAATGAGTAAGAATGATGGGAAAATACAGAGCTCAGAACATTCTAAGGAAGGATCTGAGACCGAAAATGCCAAAAGTCTTGATATATCCTTGATTTAACGTTCGAGGAATGTCTAAATTATCAGAGGAAAAGAAATCTTTTAGCACTCACCTTCAGATCCACTTGCTTGAAGTGAAGGTTTAATAAGATCATTGAACCATTGCTTAGTTTCTTCAGATGGACTTCTGTTCACGTCAGTAACGGCAATAACATCTGAGAAATCAATCCTAAACTTGCTCAATAAGGCAGCCATGCTAGAAAATAAGTGATTTTAGGCTGGGAAATTGGCTGGAACAAATTAAACTAGTAAATGGTTCGATTAGGACTGATATAATTATCTGCCATAATATTAACTTTCATTTTTTCTTTTTTTTACAATGGGTAAACGATAACAAGTTTTTTGTTATTGGTGCATATAGCCAAACTCCACTAAATTGACTGGGCCCCCAACACGTTGCTTTTCATAAGAATTTCCCTTTTTTCACGGGCCAATTTGTTGAACCGTCTCAAATACCGAGTGTACATAGTTCCACCCATCGGAGGGGGGGGGGTCAGTACATTCCTACTTGGGAGGAGTATGCAATATTAGACAAAAGGGTATGTTTTGGCCAATATTTTTCAAGGTTTTGATAATGAAGGTAGTCTGAAGGGATCCTTCAGACTACTAAAGGCTTAATGTATAAAATACATGCACAGAGTATAATAACTTTGCAGACTGAAACGATAGTACACAATAAAACTTTGTTCTTCATCAAATCATGTTTCTTTACTATTTTCAAATTTACTAAAACTGTTACGTATATTCGGTTCACCTCTGACTAGATCAAGTCATTTGAGGATTTTATTTTCAAAAACACCCAAGATATTGTGGATGAATAATATAATTATTGTTTTTTTTATGCTGTTATCCCAAGAAACTCAGATTTTTTTTCTATTTTCAGGACAATATTACCCTATTTGTTGCAACCTGAAGAGCCCAAATTTTGATGGACACACTAGTAAGTGTTGAACTCTTTCTTGATAATGAAGATATTTAAAAATTTCAAGTCTTGATGGACACACAAATAAGTGTTGAAATCTTTTTTGATAATGAAGATATTTAAAATTTTCAAGTCTTGATGGACACACTAGTAAATATTGAACTCTTTTTTGATAATGAAGATATTTAAAAATTGCAAGTCTTGATGAAAACACTAGTAAGTGTTGAACTCGTTTTTGATAATGAAGATATTTAAAAATTTCAAATCTTGATGGACACACTAGTTAGTGTTGAACTCTTTCTTGATAATGAAGATATTTAAAAATTTCAAGTCTTGATGGACACAAAAATAAGTGTTGAACTCTTTTTTTATAATGAAGATATTTAAAAATTTCAAGTCTTGATGGACACACTAGTAAGTGTTGAACTCTTTTTTGATAATGAAGATATTTAAAAATTTCAAGTCTTGATGGACACACTAGTAAGTGTTGAACTCTTTTTTGATAATGAAGATATTTAAAAATTTCAAGTCTTGATGGACACACAAATACGTGTTGAACTCTTTTTTGATAATAAAGATATTTAGAATTTTCAAATCTTGATGGACACACTAGTAAGTATTGAACTCTTTCTTGATAATGAAGATATTTAAAAATTTCAAATCTTGATTGACACACTAGTAAGTGTTGAACTCTTTCTTGATAATGAAGATATTTAAAAATTTCAAGTCTTGATGGACACACAAATAAGTGTTGAACTCTTTTTCGATAATAAAGATATTTAAAATTTTCAAATCTTGATGGACACACTAGTAAGTGTTGAACTCTTTCTTGATAATGAAGATATTTAAAAATTTCAAATCTTGATGGACACATTAGTAAGTGTTGAACTCTTTCTTGATAATGAAGATATTTAAAAATTTCAAGTCTTGATGGACACACAAATAAGCGTTGAACTCTTTTTTGATAATGGAGATATTTAAAAATTTCAAGTCTTGATGGACACACTAGTAAGTGTTGAAATCTTTTTTGATAATGAAGATATTTGAAAATTTCAAATCTTGATGAACACACTAGTAAGTGTTGAACTCTTTCTTCATAATGAAGATATTTAAAAATTTCAAGTCTTGATGGACACACAAATAAGCGTTGAACTCTTTTTTGATAATGAAGATATTTAAAAATTTCAAGTCTTGATGGACACACTAGTAAGTGTTAAACTCTTTTTTGATAATGAAGATATTTAAAAATTTCAAGTCTTGATGGACACACTAGTAAGTGGTGAACTCTTTTTTGATAATGAAGATATTTGAAAATTTCAAATCTTGATGGACACACTAGTAAGTGGTGAACTCTTTCTTGATAATAAAGATATTTAAAAATTTCAAGTCTTGATGGACACACTAGTAAGTGTTGAACTCTTTTTTGATAATGAAGATATTTAAAAATTTCAAATCTTGATGGACACACTAGTAAGTGTTGAACTCTTTCTTGATAATGAAGATATTTAAAAATTTCAAGTCTTGATGGACACACAAATAAGTCTTGAACTCTTTTTTGATAATAAAGATATTTAAAAATTTCAAATTTTGATGGACACACTAGTAAGTGTTGAACTCTTTTTTGATAATGAAGATATTTAAAAATTTCAAGTCTTGATGGACACACTAGTAAGTGTTGAACTCTTTTTTGATAATGAAGATATTTAAAAATTTCAAGTCTTGATGGACACACTAGTAAGTGTTGAACTCGTTTTTGATAATGAAGATATTTAAAAATTTCAAGTCTTGATGGACACACTAGTAAGTGTTGAACTCTTTCTTGATAATGAAGATATTTAAAAATTTCAAGTCTTGATGGACACAAAAATAAGTGTTGAACTCTTTTTTGATAATAAAGATATTTAAAAATTTCAAATTTTGATGGACACACTAGTAAGTGTTGAACTCTTTTTTGATAATGAAGATATTTAAAAATTTCAAATAGGTTAAATTGCAAAATATTTGCTATACCTATTTAAATCGTAACTCCTATTTTTAACTCTGTTTTAATTTCTTATTTTATCCCACCCCCTTTAGGCTAAGGGGTCTTAATCTAAAGAAATACAATCTTGAGAAGAAGTCTACTTCTAGCTTTGTAAATGGTATCGATAGCAAACCATCTGGCTGGGCTCGAGCGAGATGGAGGATGGATAATCTAGGCTCTTCCAAGTTTATGAATCATATTTGGCAAAATTGTGTTCAGATGGAATTGCCATTGTTGCCAGCAACCTTTCTAGATGCGTGATGGGTTGTTTATCTAATCACTTATTGCGATCCTTTTCTATATTATTTGATATTTATTTATGTTGACTAATAACGCTATGAGTATTAATTCATGAAAGTATTAATTCATGAAACTATGAGTATTAATTCATGGCCCACCCCTCAACCCTAACCCGTCCCCACAAAATATGTTGGTTCACACCGCTACTTCAAAAATGTAAATAAAGTTGCGTTGGCCGTATATTTCTTTCTTACAGACGAAGTAAATAAAGAGTCTAAACAATTTGAAAAATTTTCAAATGGAAATCCATTTCACTTCCTGAATGAACAAACTTAAAATGCCCCCATTTATACTTAAAATTGAAAATGCCTATAAGAGGTAATTTACACCAGTTCTTGCTTCAAGGCACTATAGTCTTAGTTATAATCAGGCCAAAGAGATATCTCTGTAACAAATTCTTTAGATATACAATTTTACTAGAATTGGGGGGACTTGACACTACGAATTTAAATGGAGAAATGAGCACACCAAAACCATCTTAATTTGCGTAAATTTTCGCTAATTTAAATTTATTTTTTATGCTCCGCAGTGTGTTTTACTATTATTAGCTTCTTGTGCATTTAGGTTAAGAAAAGCTTTTAAAATGATTATTTCAAGGTAGAATATGAACTTGGCAATTTTATTAAGAGAGAGAAAATTCAGAGAAATTAGAAGAAGCAAGAGAAATTCTAAAAGAAGCATCTAAAACTGGGAAATTGATAAATTTTATTAACTCCTGACATAAGAAGCCACAGGAAGATTGATATAATAAATTTATATGCATTATATCAGCAAACTTCAACATAGTCTTCCCTCAGGCTCTATGGCCAGTTAAAAAAGCCGGGGAGAAACAAAAAAGAAAAAAATACGTAAAAAAAAACAATCCAAACGTCATTGGAACCCAAATTCTAGTTAGACTTAAATCTCTAGTACACATAACTCTATATATATCTCTATATATATATAGCTCTATGTATATAACTCTATATATATACCTCTATATATAACTATATATAACTATATATATATATATATATATATATATATATATATATATATATATATATATATATATATATATATATATATATATATATATATATATATATATATATATATATATATATATATATATATATATATATATATATATATATATATATATATATATGTATATATCATATATATATGTATATATATATATATATATATATATATATATATATATATATATATATATATATATATATATATATATATATATATATATATATATATATATATATATATATATATATAGTTAATATATACTATATACATATAACTCTAGCAGATGTAAGATCTTTCGGCATGGCTTCTTTCACAAAACACCAATGCTTTTATTCCTAAGATTATTCCTGAAAATTTCATATAATTTTCAGAAAATGTAATTGCCTGTCCTCATTTCTTGTTTTAGAGTCAGCCCAAGCCCAAAAAATAATCTCCCCCCTTTCTAAAGAGCCCTGAGTTGTTTTTTTTTGGGCTAGACCCTTGCTAAATAGAATCTCTGACTATTGCTCTATTTAGCAATTCTTTCAGAGTTTGTATAGACATAGCACGGCTTTTTGGCGTTTTGGTACCACGCAAAGCAACAGAGAAGCTTATTCGGAAAAACCTAAAGTAAAAATAGGCAAAAAAAAGGTTATAACCCTTATTATTATTTCAAAGCTTGTATATATAGTTATAAGACATCTTACGGTGTAACGAATAAAACAGACCTCAAAGGAAAAATCAAAAAGAGTAAGAACTTACCCCTTTTGATCAATATCGATTTGGTCTCTTTTATTGGCAATACAGAAAATACGAAGTTTTGAGTTCTTCCAGGCCTTACGGGTTGTCATAATATAAGGTAGTAGAACACTCAATCCTAGAAATCATAATCATTAATTCCTCTGCAAATTTATTTTAAACCTTCATTTATAGTGAATATTGTTAATTTACTATTTTGGACATCTGAGTAGAGCGTCTAAAGGTGATAGGGCTATTTCTGACAGCTTCCTAAAGACAGCAGTACACTATTAGCAGAATTAGAAAACTATTAGGAGATGGCATGTTAAAGGAATCTATTTTACGGTTGGCGATTAAAAAAATTGCAAACTGGTGAATTATATAGAATATAAAATCCATTATAGAATCAATCAGAAATGTGTCTAAGTTTGAGGGGACAAAGAATTTATGTGAAGAACATCAGAAATTACCAAAACATCATAAAAATAACAAATTTTTTTAGGGCAAGGGGTAAGGACCTGAACGCTCTCTCCCTTTGTGTGTTACTTTATATAGAAAGCCCTTTTTGTGTGTTTTGTACATTAAAATAAACGTCTTAGTCGTAAAATAAAATTAGAGACCATACATATAGATCTAAAATTTAGATATCTACAAAATACACATATACAGTCCCTGCATATTCCTAATCATTGCGAAACAATTTCAGTTTGTTTTAGGGGGTGACTTGTATTTGTATTGTTTTTGCGGTGCTCATTACTTTTGTTAGGAAAACGAAGCTAGGAAAATCTCTTTCCAATCTCTTTCCGTCTGTATTTTAACATGTGAGAACTAGTATGTTTTGAATCTATGACCATTTCCACCTTTTCTTTGATGAAAATTTAATTTGTTCCCAACCTTTACCTGCCTGACCATGGACCTTTTCAGAGGATGATAACAAAAAGTTCTCAAACCCTTTAAATTTGTCCATAAAATTGATTATACTTTCCATGAATTTATCACTATTTTTCCTTGCTTTCATGCTTAAGGCCGTGTCCAATGTTATCACACTTCTGAGATAATTGACAAAAACCGTTTACTATGTCCTTCTCAAAAGAAGGATTAACAAGGCCATCTTGATCAGGAAGATCAAAGTTTGATTGAACATCTATTGTTCTCTTGATAATCCCTTAGAGAATATATTATTAAACAGTTTTCAAGAATTATCTTAGAATTGCTAAATGTCCGATAAAACCTTTAGTCGTCGCAGTAAAGATTTAGTAAGTACACTCCGTGTCTCCTTTTGCCAATGTTAGACCACCTCTAACACCATGATGCAGTGATGCCAGGTCCTGACTTAAGAATTCGCACCAAGGGAAGCGAAATTTCGCCATTGGCGCGTTTTCACTACCTATTTTTTGGGTGGAGTTCGAAAATTCAGGATATATTAGATCTTGCAGGGATGAGTGCAAAAGAAAAAAAAAAGAAATTCAGAAAAAATTCAGAGACAATGTTACCAGATAGGCGTAAATTGTGTAAATTTTTCTTTTCAGAATACTAGAACTCAAAATTGGTAGGATTCAGTCTTCATTGACATATTTCGGCACCATATTCCGAAATCTGAAACAGTGAAGCATTTTTGACTGATTACATGCGCTTTTGTGGTCGAAATTTTCTGTTCTCAGTCTTTGGGTTGACGAGGAAGATATTGTCCTTAGTTCTCTTGTATGTCAGAGAATTAAATAAAAAAAGGAAATTAAAGATGATCTAACAAAAAAAAATACTTTCCAATATCTAAAGTGGTATTTTACATTACTTTTTGGCTAACATGCTGAATTATTCCCTACCAACAATAGAAATTGTGATTAAAGAACTAAAAAAAGAAATAAAGAACTAAAATAAATAAAGAAATAAAGAACTAAAAAAGAAATCGGTACTCAGTATACTGGTCTTGCAATATAAATAAGTTATACAAAAACGTGGAAGTTAAAGGCGCATTTGATAAAAATAACTTATAGATAGGATTATTATCAAGCTTAGTTATGAGAACAAAATGTTTCGTAGCTTTCAAAAATATAAATTAGAACGACAAGAACGACCAAGTCAAAGATAAAAAATTAGACCGGCCGTTATTAATGCAACTATCTACAAAATTGCAGGCTAAGGACAACGTTCTAAGATTTTGTCATGAAATAGAACCCAAATTCCGATTGTTATTTTATTTGTGTTTTCCTTTTAATGAACTTCGAATTAGTTTTGTACATTTTTAATCATATATTGTATTTATCTTCAACTAGTATTCAAGATCGTTTTCAAAGTTAAACAGCAAACCCTCGTTCTATCTCGCTCAAAAATTTCCTCGAGAGTTTCATCTTCATTTTCATTGTCATTGGATGGTTTTTTGATGTCATACATGTCATTGGTAAATCTATTCAGCATGGCGGGTGGTGAATCAAAGTCCCTGCAGCACTTTCCCTTGCAATGTAGCCTAAGTCGGATGGTCACAGTAGAGTTAAGCATCTAAAGCTGCATCCTGTTTTGAATTTTGTACTTGAAAAGATTCATGACAGAAAACACTTTCTCGACGAAGGGGATGCTGATGGGTAAGCTTGAGACAGAAGGAGCTGCTTGAGCTATGTCGAACAAAGGTCAGCTTTTCCCACTGTTCTGTATTTTTTTTGTTTTTTTTTTTGAAATTTGACCACCTTCCCATTTGGTTTTTCACGCTAAGGATAATGCACGCTTTAATATTTAAAATTTAGGTCGTCATTGAGCCTGGAATGCGATATGAGAATCCCTACGGGGTTCTGAAAATTCCACCTATCTTTACAGAAAGATTTCTGAATCCGTCAGTAGAAGTTATCAGTAAACACTAGACTTTAAAATTTGGAGTTTTGTCATTGTTATTGTGACTGCAAAACGTGCCCACTTTGCGCCGATTCTGTTTGATATGCTCGAAATCGGCGCAATGCGCCAATTTGAAAATTTCAAAGTGCAATTAATTCAAAAAAGCGCCCACCTGGCAACTATGCCATGATGGTAACTGATGACTTGCTTATGAGTGCTGACAACTAACCTCATTTCGGGTGACACGGGTGGACAGAAAAAAAACATATATGCTAGTCATTGAAGCCTGAAAAAAGAATCATCGAAATTAGGGTTGCCAAAACTTCTTGGGACCAAATTACCAATTCAGCAAAATAGGAATACTGCTAATACCCCTTCAGAAGAATGGTGGCTTGGTTTTACAATAAAATTTTCTATAGATCTTTAAATACTTTTTATTTAGCTGCTTTATAAATGCGTTATTCCCAGTTGGTTTTAAGTATATTATTATCAATACTATTATTAGACGCATTATTAGACGCATTATTAGACGCTATAAGACGATTTTAGAAACTACTTATTTGGAATTGTCATAAAGTATAGAAATGAAACTAAAACAAGATTTGTTTGGGTAATATAATGTTTCTTGAAAATAATATATTTATAATAAATAATAAATAAAGGCCATTAAATGTGCCCTTGAAACTAACTCCCTAGAAGCTACGTTTCATAAATGCATTTCTTCTTGCCAATTATTACTATTGACCCACAGTTAGTCAAACAGTTCGTGGTAGCGAACTGTAAGTAAGGAGCGACCCGGCTCCACAGTAACCAAAGCTCTAAAAAACGGAATTTTGATACCAAAAGATACATGAAAAGAATCAAATTTTTATGCTGGTTTCAAATATATAAGTTTCATCAAGTTTAGGATTACCCATCAAAAGTAACGCGCCTGAGAAAATTTGCTTTATTTTCGGAAAAACGGGGAAACACCTCCTAAAAGTCATAGAACCTTAATAAAAATCAAACCATCAGATTCAACGTCTCAGAAAACCCTAAAGTAGAGAATTCAAGCTCCTATCTGCAAAAACGCGGAATTTTGTATTTTTTGCAAGAAGAAAGATGACGGATGCGTGTTAATTGGTATATTTGTTTCTTTTCCCAAGGGAATAATCGTATCGACCCAGTGGTCCTAGAATATTGCAGTAGGGCTCATTTGAACGGAATTGAAAGTTCTAATTCCTTTTTAAGTGACCAAAAAAATGGAGGGCAACTAGGCCCCCTCCCACGCTTATTTTTCCCATAGTCACCCGATCAAAATTTTGAGATTGCCATTTTTTTTTTAGCATGGTCGAAAATATAGTAACTATGTCTCTGAGGATGATTCAATCCCCCAAAGTCCCCGGGGGAAGGGCTGAAAGCTATGAACTTTGTCCAATATTTACAGATAGTATTGGTATTGGTAAGTATACAGGCGTTGTCAGGGGGGATTTTTTCTGGTAGTGGGGGGGGGCGGGGGTTACGTGGGAGGATCTTTCCATGGAGGAAGTTTTCATGGGGGAAGAGACTTTACTATGAAGTGGGGGCCCAATTTCCCAGCATTATTTAAACAAGCGATCAGAAATTAAATAAAAAAACAAGTTTTTCAGCTGAAAGTAAGGAGCAACATCAAAACTGATAACGAACAGAAATCATTAGGCTACGTAATGATTGGGTTCGCCCCCTAGTTAATACCTTGCTCTTTACGCTAAAGTTTTTTGTTTGTCATTTCATAAGAGCTATTTATTCCTATTAACGGCCTTTGTGAAAAAATTTGAACTTTCAAACAGTTCGTGGTAACGAACTGAATGTAAGGAATGTTTAGAGTAACCGAAACTCTAAAAACAAGAATTTTAATACCAATAGATACATCAATAGAATTATATTTTTATGTTGATTTCAAATATACAAGTTTCATCAAGTTTAGTCTTTAGTTTCACCCATCAAAAGCTACGCGCCTGAGAAAATTTGCCTTGTTTTCGAAAAAAGGGGGAAACACCCCCAAAAAGTCATAGAAAATTAATTAAAATCACACCATCAGATTGAGCATATCAGAGAACCCTACTGTAGAGGTTTTAAGCTCCTATCTGCAAAATTGTGGAATTTTGTATTTTTTGTCAGAAGAAAGATCACGGATGCGTGTTAATTTGTTTTATCGTTGTTTTTCTTTTATTTTCCCAGTTTTTCTTTTATTTAATTATATTTTTATTTTGATTTCAAATATATAAGTTTCATTAAGTTTAGTCTTACCCATCAAAAGTTAAGCGCCTGAGAAAAATTGCCTTATTTTCGAAAAAAAAGGGAAACAACCCCTAAAAGTCATAGAGCTTTAATGAAAATCACACCATCAGATTCAGCGTATCAGAGAACCCTACTATAGAGGTTTCAAGCTCCTATCTGGAAAATTGTGGAATTTTGTATTTTTTGCCAGAAGAAAGATCACGGATGCGTGTTTATTTGTTTTTTGTTTTTCTTTTATTTTTCCAGGGGTGGTCGTATCGATCCAGTAGTCCTATAATATCGTGAGAGAGCTCATTTGAACGAAAATTAAAAGTTCTAGTGCCCTTTTTAAGTGACCAAAAAAATTGGAGGGCAACCTGGCCCCCTCCCACGCTCATTTTTTCCCGAAGTCACCCAACCAAAATTTTTCACCCAACCGAGATAGCCATTTTGTTTAGCATAGTCGAAAATCTAATAAATATGTCTTTGAGGATGACTTAATCCCCCACAGTTCCCGGGAGAAGGGCTGCAAGTTATGAACTTTTTCCATTGTTTACATATAATATTTGTTAAAGGGAAATATACAGACGTTTCAGGAGGGATTTTTTTCTGGTGGGGAGGGGTCGGAGGAGGGGGTTGTGGGGGATGATATTTCCATGGAGGATGTTTCCTTGGGGGAAGGGAAGGGACATTTCTACGAAGGAGGTGCCGGATTTCCCAGCATTATTTTAAAAACGATCAGAAATTAAATTAAAAAGACAACTTTTTTCAACTGAAAGTAAGGAGTAACATTAAAACTTAAAACAAACAGAAATTATTACGTATATGATAGGGTTCACCCCCTAGTCAATACCTCGCCCTTTACGCTAAAGTTTGTTTAATACTTTCAAAAGAGCTCTCTATTCTAATTAACTGGCCTTTGTGATTCAGGGGTTTGTGATTCGAACAAAATTCGAACTTTAGTGTAAAGAGCGAGATATTGACTAGGGGTAAACTCCTCAACATAAGTAATAAAAACATACAAATATAGAGGTTCGTTACATAATTTAATTCGTAAGTTACGTCAGAACAAAATTTCGAGAAAGCCATTTAGCCAAAACAATTAAATTAATATACAAATTTAATTCTAATTATTCATGTTTGGTGAGCCAAAATCAAAGCTGTATTAATTCAAAACGTTCATAAATTAAATTAAAAAAAATAAGTTTTTTAAGTGAAACTATCCATTCTAATTAACCGGCCTTTGTGATTCAGGGGTTTGTGATTCGAACAAAATTCGAACTTAAGCGTGAAGACCAAGGTATCGACTAGGGGGCAAACTCCCTAATATACGTAATAAAACAAACGAATATAGAAGTTCGTTACGTAAGTTAATTCGTAAGTTACGCCAGAACAAAATTTTGAGAAAGCCATTTAGCCAAAAAAGTAAAATTAATATGCTAATTTTGTTTTAATTATTCATGTACGGTGAGCCAAAATCAAAGCTGCATTAATTCAAAAACGTTCAGAAATAAAAAAAAACAAGTTTTTTTTTTAAACTGAAAGCAAGGAGCGACACTGAAACTTAAAACGAGCAGAGATTATTCCGTATGTGAAAGGGGTTGTCCCCTCTTCAACACCTCACTCTTTAGGCTCAAGTCAGACTCTTTCTCACAATTTTATTTTTTTAAACAATAAAAAACTTTAGCGTAAAGAGCGAGGTATTGAGGAGGGGACAGCCCCTTTGATATACGGAAAATTTCTGTTCGTTTTAAGTTTTAATATCGCTCCTTACTTTCAGTTAAAAAAAATTTTTTTTTTTTTCAATTTACAGCGTAAAGAGCGAGGTATTTACTAGGGGGCGAACCCCTAATATACGTAATAAAAATATGCGAACATACAAGTTCGTTAATTAGTAAGTTAATTAGTAAGTTACGTATATTTATTAATAATAAAAAATTTCATAAATAAAATTAAACAACTTTCTTATACAATAAAAAAAACTTTAGCGGAAAGAGCGAGCCGTTGAAGAGTGGCAGCCCCTTTTCTATACGGAATAATTTCTGTTCGTTTTAAGTTTTAATGTCGCTCCTTACTTTCAGTTGCAAAAAACTTTTTTTTTATTTACAGCGTAAAGAGCGAGGTATTTACTAGGGGGCGAACCCCCTGATATACGTAATAAAAATATGCGAATATAGAAGTTCGTTAATTAGTAAGTTAATTAGTAAGTTACGTATATTTATTAATAATAAAAAATTTCATAAATAAATTAAACAACTTTCGAAAAAGCCATTTAACCAAAAAAATAGTAAATTTAATATGTAAATTTCGTTTTAATTATTCATGTACGGTGAGCCAAAATCAAAACCTGCATTAATTCAAAAACGTTCAGAAATTAAATAACAAAAAAAAGTTTTTTTTAACTGAAAGTAAGGAGCGATATTTAAACTTAAAACGAACAGAAATTATTCCGTATTTGAAACGGGCTGTCCCCTTAGGCCTCGCTCTTAACGCTAAAGTGTTTTACTGTTTTAAAGAATAAAGTTGTAAGACAGAGTCAAGCTTTAGCGCAAAGAGCGAGACGTTGAGGATGGGAAAGCCCCTTTCAAATATGGAATAATTTCTGTTCGTTTTAAGTTTTAATGTCGTTCCTTACTTTCAGTCAAATAAAAAATATTTTTTTCTATTTAATAACTTAAAAGCTCAAACAATCTTTCACAGGAATTACTGTAGGCTAAATGTTCTTCTTTGACCTGAAATTAAATAAAAAAAACAAGTTTTTTAAACTGAAAGTAAGTTTTAATGTCGCTCCTTACTTTCAGTTTAAAAAACTTGTTTTTTTTATTTAATTTCTGATCGTTTTTTAGTTAATGCAGCTTTTATTTTGGCTCAACGTCATTGAATAAGTAAACGAAATTTGCATAAAAATTTTACTTTTCTTTTGCTAAATGGCTGTCTCTAAATTTGGTTCTAACGTAATTTACAAATTAACTTACGTAACGAACTTCTATATTCGTATATTTTTCTTCTGGCAAAAAATACAAAGTTGTAGATTTTTGCAAGATATGAGCTTGAAACCTATGTTATAGGGTTTTCTGATACGCTGAATCTGACGGTGTGATTTTCATCAAAATTCTTTCACTTTTAGGGGATCTTTCCCCCTCTTTAGAAAATCAGGTAAGTTTTCTCAGGCTCGTAGCCTTTGATGAGTAATACTAAACTTAATAAAATTCATATATTTATAATCAGCATTATAATCCCATTCTTTTTATACATTTATTGACATCAAAGTTCCGTTTTTAAAAGTTTAGATTAATATTGAGCCGTATCGCTTGTTTTTTTTTTTATTGTTTTTTTTTATTACGTATATGTTATTACGTATATGATGGGGTTCTCCCCTTAGTCAATACCGCGCTCTTTACGTTAAAAGTTAAAACAAAAATTAATTCACAAGCCCCTGAATCACAAAGGCCTTTTAATTAGAATAGATAGCTCTTTTGAAAGCACTAAAAAAAAAACTGTAGCAAAAAGAGCGAGGTATTGACTTGGGGGATAACCCCCTTATATACGTAATAATTTCTGTTCATTTTAAGTTCTAATGTTGCTTCTTACTTTCCGTTGAAAAAACATGTTTGTTTTTTTATTTAATTTCTGATCGTTTTTTAAATAATGCTTGGAAATCCAGCGCCCCCTTCATAGAAAGGTCCCTTACCCAAAAGAAACATCCTCCACGGAAAGATTCTCCCGAGTAACCCCCTCCTCCAGCCCCCCCCCCCACCCCACCAGATTAAATTCTTCCTGAAAATGTCTGTATACTTCCCAATAAAAAATACAATATGTAAGCAATAGCAGAAATGACCCTATAACTCCGAACAGCACACCATATATGGGCATAGAGTCCCTAGGGAGAACACCCGTGCTGTCAGTCCCGATCCCACACCATATATGGGCATGGAATCCCTAGGGAGAACACGTTTCCAAGAACTTGATTGCGCAACCTAGCCTAACCTCATCAGCTCGTGACGGGGCACCATATATGGGCATAGCCTCCCTAGGGGAAATCGATTTCTGAGAAATTGATTGCGTAATCGAGGGGAAATGAATTTCCGAGAACTTGATTACGTAATTGAGTGGGATTTTTAATAATCTAGAACTCAAGAGGGGGCTCCATATATAGCCACGGAATACTGAAGTAACACCATGATGTCATCTACAATTGACTCTAAATTCCTCTTTCATGAATCAATTATTCGCCTTAGATACTAAAAATTAACTCCCCTTCATAAGATAAATAGTCCCCTTTAGCAACCAAAAGTTAATTCTCCTTTCTTAATACGGTTCTAAGAAATTAGTGTCCATCCAAGAAAATTTATTCCGGGTAACTGTTTTGATATTAGAGATGAAGAGATTAACGCAGGAAGGGTTTCCTAGGAATTTCAAATGTGACAGCGCAGGGATGTCAAAACAAAGGGAACACGCTGAAATTACGTTTAGAGATTATTTGGGCGAAACCGTTTTAGTCATTTTAGGGATTATAGTTAAACTAAGAGATTACATTTTGATATTGTTTGACAATTTAAAAAATTTTAAAGTTTTCTTTAGTTTTAAAATATTTTTGTCTATAACCATCTTTAATTATTCAAAAAAAATACCGAAGAAAACCAATTTCCAATTTCTAAATACATTAAATTATTGAAAAGGATATTATTTATACTAAATATACCTTTACATTTTGTATTTTCTTGTTTTTGGTTTTAAATTGATGAATAATTTAAGCATAACTTCAACTAGCTATTTTTTTTGGAACATATGAAAGGTCCAATATCTCATTAAAACTAAAAGACTGCATTTTGAAATCGTTTGATAATTTACTAAATTTTTAAGGTTTTCTTTCACCATCTTTAATCATTCACAAACAATACTGAATAAAACCAATTTCCACTGTATATCGACATTAAATTATTAGAAAGGCTATTATTTATATAAAATACGTATTTGCATTTTATTTTTTGATGTTTTTTATTTTGTATTGATAAAAAATTTAAACACAACTTTAATTAGTAAATGTTTTTCTTCGACAAGAATAAAAGGTACTGTATCTCTTTTAAACTAAGAGATTTAATTTTGATATAGTTTGACAATTTGCTAAATTTCAAGGTTTTCTTTATTTTTGAAGTGTTTTTGTCAGTCACTGTCTTTAATAAGTCAAAAAAAACACTGAAGAAAACCAATTTCCTATGTTTATTGACATTAAGTTATTAAGAAGTCTTTTATTTTTCTTAAATACGCCTTTATATTTTGAATTTTCATTTTTTTGATTTTATATTGATTAAGAATTTATGCCCAACTTCCACTCGCAAATTTTTTGGTTCGGCAAAGATGTAATGTCCAGTGCCTCAGTTAAACTAAGACATTAAATTTTGACGTTGTTTGACATTTTGTTAAATTACAAGGTTTTCTTTAGCTTTAAAGGGTTTTTGTGTGTTAATATCTTTTACCAGTCAAAAAAAACAATGAATAAAACTAATTTCCACTGTTTATCGACATTAAATTATTAATAAGGCAATTATGTCTTTGAAATACCCATTTACAAATTTAATTTTCATGTTTTGACTTTATATTGATAAAGAATTTAAACACAGCGTCAATTAGTTAATTTTTCTGTTCAGCATAGTCGAAAGGTCGAATACCTCAGTTAAACTTAGAGGTTATATTTTGAATTCATTGGAAAATTTAATAAATTTTAAGGTTTTCTTTAGCTTCAAAATATTTTTGTCACTCACCATCTTTAATAATTCACAGACAAAACTCAAAAAAACTAATCTCCACTGCTTATCGACATTAAATTATTAGTAAGGCTTTTATTTCTTTGAAATATGCATTTGCATATTTTATTTTCATTTTTCTTACTTTATATTGATGAAGAATTTAAACACAACTTTAATTAGTTAATGGTATTCTTCGACATAACTAAAATGTCCAGAATCTCATTTAGATTAAGAGATTACATTTTGATATTGTTTTACAATTTGCTAAATTTTAACGTTTTCTTTAGTTTTGAAATGTTTCTGTCAGTAACTATCTTTTACAATTCACAGACAATAATGAAGAAAACTAATTTCCACTTCTTATTGACATTAAATTATTTAAGAGTATATTATCTCTATTAAATATGCCTTTACATTTTGAATTTTCTTGTTTTTGGTTTTATATTGATGAAGAATTTATGCACAACTTCAACTCGCAGTTTTTTTTGTTCGGCATATATGTAAGGTCCAATGCCTCATTTAAACTAATAGATTAAATTTTGATGTTGTTTGACAATTTGAAAAATTTTAAGGTTTTCTTTAGCTTTAAAGTGTTTTTGTCAGTCATTATCTTTAATCATTCACAGAAAAAACTGAAGAAAACTAATTTCCACTGCTTATCGACATTAAATTATTAGGAAGACTTTCATTTCTTTGAAATACGCATTTACATATTTTATTTTCATTTTTTTGATTTTGTATTGATGAATAATTTAAACAAAATTTCAACCAGTTATTTTTTTTGTTCGATATATTTAATTGGTCGAGTTCCTCAGTTAAACTTAGAGTTTGAAATTGGACTTCTCTTGACAACTTAATAAGTTTTTAGGTTCTCTTTAGCTTTAAAATGTTTTTGTCGGTCACCATCTATAATAAATCACAAACAATACTGAATAAAACTGATGTCCACTTCTTAGCATTATTATAGTATTAATGAGTTTATTATTTCTTTGAGATACAAATTTATATACTTTGTTACGATGTTTTTGATATCTAGTTGATTATTAATTTAAGTACAATTTTAATTATTTATTTTATTGTTTTGTATATATGATTGGTCGCATATCTCAGTTTAACTTACAGGCTACATGTTGACATAGTTTGACAATTTGCTAAATTTTACGGTTTTCTTTAGCTTCAAAATGAGTTTGTGAGTAACCATCTTTAATAATTCACGGAAAAAACAGAAGAATACCAATTTCCATTGCTTTTTGACATTAAATTATTAAAAAGGCTTTTATTTCTTTGAAATATGCATTTATAAATTTTTTTTTCTTTTGTTTAATTTTATATTTATAAAGAATTTAAACAAAACTTTAACTAGTTAATGTTTTTGTTCGACATAAACAAAAGGTCCAATACCTCAGTTAAATTAAGACATTACATTTTGATATTGTTTGACAGATCACTACATTTCATGTTTTTCTTTATTTTCAAAATGTTTTTGTCCGTCACCATCCTTAATCATTCACAAAAAATAACGATGAAACCCGATTTCCACTTTTTATCAAGATTAAATTATTAAGAAGGCTATTATCTTTCTTAAATACACCTTTACATTTTGAATTTTCATGTTTTTGATTTTAAATTGATGAAGAATTTATGCATAACTTCAACTCGCTATTTTTTTTGTTCTGCAAATATATAATGTTCCATACCTCAGTTAAACCAAGAGATTACATTTTGATGTTTTTTGACAATATACAAAATTACAATGTTTTCTTTATTTTTAAAATGTTTTTTTCTGCCACTATCTTTTATAATTCACAGAAAATACTGAAGAAACCCAATTTCCACTGCTTATCGACATTAAATTATTAAGAAGGCTTTTTTTAATTTGAAATACGAATTTACATTTTTAATTTTCATATTTCTGACTTTATTTTGATGAAAAATTTAAACACAACTTCAACTAGTTATTTTTTTTGTTAAACACAGATGAAAGGTACAATTCCTCACTTAAACTAAGAGATAGTATTTTGACATCGTTTAACAATTTTCTAAATTTTAAGGTTCTCTTTAGTTTCAAAATATTTCTGTGAGTCACTATCTTTGGTAATTCACAGACAAAAGAAAAAAAAACAAATTTCAACTGCTTATCGACATTAAATTATTAAGAAGGCAACTATAACTATGAAATACACATTCACATTTTTTTTTTTAACGTTTTTGATTTTAAATTGATGAATAATTTTAAAACAGTTTTAACTAGTTCTTTGTTTTGTTTAGTATATTAAAATGGTCGAATATCTCAGTTAAAGTTAGAGGTTGTAATTTGACATAGTTTGAAAACTTAATAAATTTTAAGGTTCTCTTTAGTTTCGAAGCGTTTTTGTGAGTAACCATCTATAGTAATTCGCAGAAAAAACAGAAGAATAACGATCTCAACTGCTTATTGACATTAAATGATTTATAAGGCATTAATTTCTTTGAAATATTAATTAACAATTTTTTTTTTGAGGTTTTTGATTTTAAATTGCTGAATAATTTTAGCACAACTTCAACTAGTTCTTTCTTTTGGTCAACATATTTAAATCGTAGAGTACCTCAGTTAAACTTAGAGGTTACAATTTGAATTCTTTTGAAAACTTAAAAAATTTTTAGGCTCTTTTAGCTTCAAAGCATGTTTGTCGGTAATCATCTATTATAATTCACAGAAAAAACTGAAGAAAACCAATTTCCACTGCTTATTGTTATTCACATATGAAGAAGACAACTATTTCTTTGAAATACGCATTTAATTATTTATTTTTCATGTTTTTAATATTAAATCGAGAAAGAATTTAAACAAAACTTTAACTAGTTGATTTTTTTGTTCAACATAACTGAAAGGTCCAATTCCTCTGTTAGATTAAGAGATTACATATTATAATTGTTTGAAAATGTACTAAATTTTAGGGTTTTCTTTATCTTCAAAATGTTTTTGTCAGTCACCATCTTTTACCATTCACAGAAAAAACTGAAGAAACCCCATTTCCACTATATATCGACATTAAAGTATTAAGAAGGCTATCATTTCATTGAAATAAGCATTTACATTTTATATTTTCAAGTTTTTGATTTTATATTGATAAAGAATTTAAACAAAATTTCAACCAGTTCATTCTTTTGTTTGGTATATATAAATGGTCGAATTCCTCAGTTAAACTTACAGGTTACAATTAGAATTCGTTTGAAGATTTATTAAATCTTAAGTCTTTCTTTAGCTTCAATATGTTTTTGTCAGTAGCCATCTTTAATAAATCTCGAACAAAGCTGAAGAATAATAATCTCAACTACTTATTGACATTAAAATATTAAGGAGACTATTATTTCTTTGAAATACATATTTACATTTTTAGCCTATGTATTTGTCCTAAGTATGAATAATCTAAGCCCAACTTCAACTAGTTAATTTATCTTCGGCATAATGAAAATCCCCCGGGTCCCACTTAACCTAGTGTAAGTAAACCTAGAAATTTTATGTACAATCTAACCTAACCCTAAAAATGTTATGTAACCTAATCTAACCTGGGGGTGGGGTCCCAGCCGTGGCCGGCTTTCGGCTCCGTGGCCCCGGGGGTGGGGGGCCCCACCCGCAGTCGTGTTTAACAAAAACAAAGGAATTATTTACTGACCTTCAGTTGTTGTGATTTTAAGAGTTCCGCTTTTATTTCAACCAATCATGTTTAAGAAAAAACAAAGGAATTATTCACTGACCTTCAGTTGTTGTGATTTTAAGAGTTCCGCTTTCAATTCAGTCAATCGCGTTTAACAAAAAAACAAAAGACTTATTTATTGACCTTCAGTTGTGATTTTAAAAGTTCGAATTTTTTTTAATCCAATAATTTTTAACAAAAAAAAAACAAAGGGAAGTTTTGACTGAACATCAGTTATCATTATTTTATAAGTTCCACTTTGTTTTCATAAAATCGTGTTTAACAAAAAAACAAAGGAATTATTCTATGAACGACATTTGTTTGGATTTTAAGGGCTCTACTTTCATTTCAGCTAATCGTGTTTAACAAAAAAAACAAAAGAAATTATTTAATGGCCTCTAGTTGTTTTTATTTCAGAATGTATGATATTATTTCAACCGATCATTTTTTACAAAAAAAACAAAAGGAATCATTTACTGGCTGTAAGTTGTTGTGATTTAAAAAGTTACGCTTTTTTTTAAATAATATACTTATTTATTTTTTTTTATGTTATTAAAACGGTGTCTGACAAAAACAATTTTAAACTGAAGAAAAACATGAAATTAAGTAATTTATAAAACGCTGTCAAAAAGTAACCGCTTGATTTAACTGAGTCAGAGGACAATGCAGCTGTTACTAACAAAAAAAAAATAACTAGTTAACGCTAGGATTAAATTATTACTAAAAAGAAAATCAAAACATTAAAATTAAAAATATTAATGCGTTTACAAGAGAATAATAGACTCCTATATACTTTAATGCTGATAAAAAGAGGAAATTGGTTTTCTTTAGTGTTTTTTGTGATTGATTAAAGATGTTGACTGACAAAAACATTTTAAAGATAAAGAAAACGTTA
Organism: Artemia sp. Qi Xiang Cuo; assembly: GCF_049724085.1. Classification (NCBI taxonomy): domain Eukaryota; kingdom Metazoa; phylum Arthropoda; class Branchiopoda; order Anostraca; family Artemiidae; genus Artemia; species Artemia sp. Qi Xiang Cuo. The sequence continues at coordinate 62,240,121 of NC_142799.1, read as the reverse complement.
TAATTTATTATATTGTAAAACAACATCAAAATTTAATCTATTATTTTAACTGAGGCATTGAACCTTTCATATTTGCCGAACAAAAAAATTTGCGAGTTGAAGTTGTGCATAAATTCTTCATCAATATAAAAATCAAAAACATGAAAATTCAAAATATAAAGGAATTTTTAAAATAAATAGAATCCTTCTTAATAACTTAATGTCGATAAGCAGAGGAAATTGGGTTTCTTCTGTATTTTCTGTGACTTGTTAAGGATATTGACTGACAAAAACATTTTGATGATAAAGAAAACCTTAAAATTTAGTATATTGTAAAACAATTACAAAATGTAATCTATTGATTGAAATGAGGAATAAGACATTTCATTCATGCCGAGCAAAACCATCTACTAATTGAAGTTGTGTTTAAATTTTTTATAAATATAAAATCAAAAATAAGAAAATAAGATATGCTAATTAGTATTTCAAAGAAATTATTGCCTTATTAATAAAATAATGTCGATAAGCAGTGGAAATCGTTATTCTTCAGTATATTTGTGAATTACTAAAGATTATTACTCACAGATACAAATTGAATCTGAAGATAACTTTAAAATTTAAAATATTGTCAAACGATGTCAAAATGCAATCTATAAGTTTAAATAAAATATTGGACCTTTTATTTGTACCGAACATACAAATTAATGGTTGAAGTTATACTTAAATTAATCATGAATTTAAAAATCAAAAAAATGATATTAAAGTAAGTAAATGCGTATTTCAAGAAATAACAGCTTCCTTAATACTAGAATATCTATAAACAGTGGAAATCGGTTTTCTTTAGTGTTGTTTTTGACTGATTAAAGATGGTAACACACAAAAACATTTTGAAAATAAAGAAAACCATGAAATTTAGCAAATTGTAAAACAATATCAAAATTTAATCTCTTAATTTAACTGAGAAATAGGACATTTCAGTCATGTCGAACAAAAACATTAACTAGTTAAAGTTGTGTTTAAAGTCTTTATCAATATAAAGTAAAATACATTAAAATAAGATATTTGACTTCGTATTTCAAAGAAATAATAGCCTTCTTAATAATTTAATGTCGATAAGCAGTGGAAATTGGTTTTTTTCAGTATTGTTTGTGAATGATTAAAGATGGTAACTGACAAAATATTTGTAAAAATAAAGAAAAGACTAAAATTTAGCAAATTGTCAAACAATATTAAGATGTAATGTCTTGTTTTAACTGAGGTATATTACACTTCATCTGTGTCTAACAAAGAAAATAAGATGAATGCAGCTAGGCTTAAATTATTACTCAATAGAAAATCAAAAACATAAAAATACATATTATAAATTCGTTTTTCAGAGAAATATTATACTTTTTAATACTTTATTTCTAATAAAAAGTTAAAATCGGTTTTCTTCAGTGTTTTCTGTGACTGATAAAAGATGGTAACAGACAAAAATATAGCAAAGCTAAAGAAAACAGAGAAATTTATTAAAATTTCAAACACTAATAAGATGTAACGTCTTGGTTTAACTGAGTAATAATACACTTCAGCTGTGTAGAACAAAAAAAAATAACTAGATGCCGCTGGTCTTAAATTATTCATCAATAGAAAACCAAAACATAAAAATACATATTGTAAATTAGTTTTTCAGAGAAATAAAAGCCTTTTCAATAACTGAATGCTGATAAACAGAGGAAATCGGTTTTCTCCAGTATTTTTTGTGTATTATAAAAGATGTTAACATACAAAAACATTTCGAAAATAAAGAAAATCTTGATATTTAGCGAATTGTAAAACAATATCAAAATGTAATGTATTAATTTAACTGATGTACAGGACCTTTCATTTTTGTAGAACGAAACCATTTACTAATTAAAGTTTTGTTTAAATTCTTTATCAATACAAAGTCAGATATATCAAAATAAAAAATTTAAATGCTTATTTCAAAGAAATAATAGCCTTATTAAAAATTTAATGTCGATAAACAGTGGAAATTGGTTTTCTTCAGTATTGTTTGTGAATGATTAAAGATGGTGACTGACAAAAACATTTTGAAACTAAAGAAAACCTTAAAATTTAGTAAATTGTAATTATGCATAGACAAACAGACGTTTGTTTATGACTTTGAGAGAAAAACAGTGCTGGAAATGGCGGAGCCGACTATGGAAAAACCAACTCATAATAAAGATAGTAGCATAAAAAACCATATCCCGAGAAGGTGTTATATGCGATCCCCGTCAAGCGATAGTGATTCAGATCATGAAATTGAAAGCATCTCAAACAGCGATTCAGATGCAACGATCATAGAAAAGCCTTCTGCAGTACTAAATCCTAATATTCCTAGTGGAAACCACGTAAAAAGTGATAGGCTGAAAGGAAAAAGGGATCTGGGCATGATTATAAGCACAAGCAACGATAGTAAGCAGGATCGAAGAAATGTGAGACCAAACAACGGACCAGAATCAGAAAAGAAACGAAAAAGTCATAGTCCTAAAAAATGCGGCCAAACTCTAGCAGAACGACCACCATTTGTCATAGAATAGGGAAACACCCATATTCAGAAACTGTCAGCTATTACGTGGAATGTACAGGGTCTAAGTAGTAAAAGAGAAGTGTGTTTAAATAGTTCATTTTTGGATTCACAAATAACTTACATAGTTGAAACATGGTTATTGCCAGTACAGGAAATATCAGTGTTTGGTTATGTTATTTTTCGGGTAGATAGAGGGACATCAAGGAATTTCAGGAACTATGGAGAAATAATTGAGCTAGTCAAGCAACATGAATTTTCCAGTTTAAGTCGTTTGCCGAGCATGTCTGAGAATTTGATATGGTTACGTTTGAATTTTTTGGGGAAGAATTTATATTGGGGTGTGTTTATATTTCACCAGAAAATATTTCATATTGTGAAGAGGATACTTGGGCAATATTAGAGGAAGAAATTATTCTTATTAGATCTCGGTATAAAGGAGATTCAGTGTTATTATAGGTGATTTAAACGCTTACACTACTGAACAACCAGAACTAAATATGAATTTTGTTTCAGATGATGAGTACGACCCTGTAGCGGGGATTATTCCTTCAATGTATTTTATACCACGAATGAGCCAAGATCGAAAAAGGAGAGTTAACTCAAGGGGGAAGAAGCTGCTTCCACTATGTGGAGGTTCTGGATTGGCAATTGGTAATGGGAGATTTGGTGAGGATGGAAACATAGGTTAGCACACTTGTGTTTCTGGAACTTGCTTTAGTTTGATTGATTATGTATTGGTTGACACTGGGCTCGAAATTGAATCCCTAAATGTGAAAGTGATACATTGAACAGGATCACTTTCCAGTTAAAGTAGAGTATATTATCTCTAGAAGGGAATATTGTTCGATTGAGAGGAGTAATGAGGAGAGGTATGTGAATAAAGAAACGAGGGAGTGAAAGGAGCTAAAAATTTTACCTCCTAGAATCAAGTGCAACCGGTCACATGAACAATGGGTACTGGTCCATGAGGAATTAATTAATGACCCCATAGCTAAAGAAATGGACCATCTGAAGTATGAGGCCGAGGTACCGAATGCCGACCCGGAAACAATAGCGAATAGGTTTTCACAAATTCTAAGCGAATCACTGGCATCAGTAAAATCAGCCGAGAAAAAGAATGAAAGTTTTTATGACGAAGAATGTAAATTCAGTAGCGTTAACTTGTATAAAATGTTACAAAATGTAAAGAATGCACCGGATGATGAATAAAAAATCAAGACACTAACAATTTACGTTTTAGCACTTAAATAGCACAAAAAATTAATAAAAAGGAAAAAAAATTATAAAAGGAAAGAAAAAGCCACTCTTTTAAAGTGCTTTAGAGAAAATAACAGTAGGGAGTTCTGGAAAATCATAAAAAGAGATAGGCTAAAAGACCGACAGTCAGAGGTGCCCGCCCCACAAACTTGGCCCGATTACTTCAAACTACTCGTTTGAACAGAAATGCCACTCGTTTGGCACTTTCAAGAGGATTCTTAAGGACCATTTAGTTAAGAATCAAACTGAATAATAATTTTTTTTTTTTTTTTTTTTTTTTTTTTTTTTTTTTGTGGAGTTGATGTCCCCTGAAAGTTTAGTTTTTTTTTATGGTGGTCTTCTCTGCGCTATGACTCCCAGACCCCAGGTATGACTATCAATATTTATTGCTGAAACTTGTATAGTTCACTAAGGAGTAGCATTCATTAAGACGGGTTAAATTTTATTGATTTCGCACCATTTTATTACAGTCCAGTAATTATAAGCCTTATGACTGAATTAACCCATAAACCTCAATTTTGCTACCTAGCCTCAGAAATAAGCAGAGTTGATTGAATTGGAATTTATATAGTTTTAAATACAAGCTAAAAGGGCTGTACATGGCTTAAGTTTTGATTTTTTAATATTTTGGATAAGAGTTATGAAAAATATCGTAACAGCTATTATGATGTTGGTTTTACCTGACAATACACATAATTCTGTTTCGACGATAGGGATTCGCTTATAGTAATAATAATTTTTTTTTTTTTTTTTTTTTTTTTTTTTTTTTTTTTTTTGTGAGTCTATTTAATATAATTAATAAATTTAGTTTATTTATTCTAATTTTTTCTATAGTTTCCAGTTTATCTATATTTTCTTTTCTTCTCCTTCATATGTGAGTAAGTGATCATTTTAAATTTTCTTTTGTTTTTTATCTCTGAGTATGTAATTCATATGTCGTCCCTCTTTGTACAGGCCAATGAGCCTTTGAGGGATTAATAACATGTAATATTATATGTGTATTTAATGAAGAATAAAACTTATCTTATCTTATCTTACTACAAGAAGATACCCAGGATATCAACATACATCTACAAGAGACATTAGGTCTAGATAACAGTGAAGAAATATCATTCCCTCTGAGCCAGGAAGATTACGTGTTATGCGACTCAATCACCCCGGAAGAAATTGAAGATTCACTTAACAGAATACGAGGTGATTCAGCTCCCAGGCCCGATGGAATTCCTATGAAGATCTTCAAAGCATTTCGGACTGTTCTTTTACCTTTTTTGGCTTTATTATTTAACCTAATAATTTCAAAGAGGAAGTGGCCAATGACCTGGAAAACCTCGGTTATTCGCCCACTTTATAAGAATGGTAATCCCACGACACATAACAACTATAGACCAATAAGCCTCCTAAACAGTGCTGGAAAAGTTCTAGAAAAAATTATAGATAAAAGGCTGGGAATGTGGATAGAAGAAAAAAAAATCTTGCAAGAAGAACAAAGTGGGTTCAGACCAGGTTATTCTACAGCTGATAGAGTTTTTGTCATTAATGCTCTTGTAGAAAAGCAATGCAAAGGTAAAGGAAAATTATATGTGGCCCTAATTGATTTGAAATCAGCATTTGATAGTGTAGATCGTGTTTTATTGCTGAATTTTTTATTAAATCTAGGCCTACCAGCCCCTTTTTTACAAATTATATCATCTATGTATTCATTGAATAAAAGTTTTGTGAAAGTTGTTAGGAAGGGAATATCTCTGCCTTTTTTCTCGAAAAAGGGCGTGCGCCAAGGAAGTACACTCTCGCCAAAATTATTTGCTATGTTTATTAATGATATTGTTCCTTATTTCTGACAAAGATGGGCACCTACTCTCCGACTGGGAAATCTGAATATGTCAATACTACTATTTGCAGACGACATTATATTACTGACAAAGACAAATAATGATTTACAAACTCTCTTGAATCTCCTTGAAAAATATTTGCAAGAGAAGAAACTAGAGGTTAATGTCACGAAATCCCAAGTCATGATTTTTAGCAAAAAAACCTTGGAATCAGCACCACAATTTTTATTGAATGGAAAAATGCTGGAAGTGGTGGAAAAGGCCAAATACTTAGGTTTCATCCTTTGTCAAAATGGAAAATGGATGAGTCATATTACAACAATTGCACAGAAAGGAAGAAATGCATTATTTGGTATATACAGAAGAACACTAACAGCAGAAATAATTGAACTAAGTCTCCACAAACATATATTTAATACTAAAATTATGCCTATCCTACATTACGGATCAGAAATATGGGGGGTATCAGCCGGCAAAGCACCTAGAGACCCTTCAACTTCAATATTATAAACGAGTTTTTGGCCTACACAATACAACACATACGTTAGTTTTAAAAGGTGATCTTGGTACATTTAACCTGAAATTGAAAAGATATACCCAAATCATCAAATTTTGGTTAAGATTTCTAGAACTTCCCCAGACTAGACTTGCCCGAGCAGCATATGAAGATCTTCTCCTTCAGCGTAACAAAACATCATGGACAGCACAAATCAAAAGGATATTAGATGAGAATGGATTTTCAAGTTCGTGGGAGAAGGGAAAAGGGCCTGAAGATCATGAAAAGTTCTTCAAGGAATTTAGTGCAAGACTTGAAGACCAAGAAGTGCAACTCTATGGCAAGCAGCTGTGGACAAATCTCCGAGTCTTACTTTGTATAGAGAAGTAAAAGAGGATTTTGGTCAGGAGTTTTATTTCAAGCTGGGATTGCCCATTAAATATTTGAGGATTTGGATTCAGATTCGGGCAAATTGTATTCCAATTTATACTAAGCTTGCAAGGAAAAAGAGGGAAGGTCCGGAGGCCGGGTGTAGTTGCTTGAGATGTGGGGAAAATTATTATGGGTTGGGCCATTACCTCCTCCGGTGTAAGCAACTCTATCATTTAAGGGGATTAATTATCCAGGAGGGGGAAGATAGGCTGCTTTGTGAGTTAATGAGGTCTAGGACTCCCCGTTATATTATGGCAGTAGGAAATTTTGTATTGATGGGAAGGATGTCAAATGAAGTGTAATTTTTCTTTAGTATTTGTCTTTTTGTATATGGCTTTAATTGGCTTTTAAATATAGATTATTATTATTATTATTATTCTCCTTTCCTTTTTTATTCTTTATTAATAATTTCTGGTCGTTTTGAGTTTGAATTATTGTAGGCTTCTATTTCTACTGATCTTAAGTTTAATATGGCCTTTACTTTTCTTTAAAAAAAAACTTTCTTTTTCGTAGTATATATATATATATATATATATATATATATATATATATATATATATATATATATATATATATATATATATATATATATATATATATATATATATATATATATATATATATATATATATATATATATATATATATATATATATATATATATATATATATATATATATATATATATATATATATATATATATATATATATATATATATATATATATATATATATATATATACATATATATATATATATATCGGCGCGTACAAACAGCTCCTCTCATTTGATCTGCCATCAGCGGTCCAATTATCCTGGAACATGCATTTTGGCAGAAACTTTCTCAAAATGCATTTGAAACCAGCTTGGGACTTCGAATCCTATTTTTAATTCCTAAAAACATCTATTAATAACATTGCACTACTAATTACCGATTTTCATGTATATATTTTTCATGTATATATATATATATATATATATATATATATATATATATATATATATATATATATATATATATATATATATATATATATATATATATATATATATATATATATATATCGGCGCGTACAAACAGCTCCTCTCATTTGATCTGCCATCAGCGGTCCAATTATCCTGGAACACGCATTTTGGCAGAAACTTTCTCAAAATGCATTTGAAACCAGCTTGGGACTTCGAATCCTATTTTTAATTCCTAAAAACATCTAATAATAACATTGCACTACTAATTACCGATTTTCATGTATGTATTGGAATAAATTAATTTAAAATTAGTTTCTTCAAAATTAGTGTTCCAACGTTGAAGCCAAGTTTCGCGTTCAAGAGAGATCTGACTTGCCTACCCGTGAAAAGATCTAATGTCGCTTATGTTTATAACGGTTTATACATTCTCTGGAGCAATCGCACCACGGTCCGGGTTTTTATAATGGGCGAGATAGGGAAAGATCATACAGCTATTATATATACTGTGTGCAAAACTAAGCGGATCTTACGTTCTTTTGGTGCAAACTTGGTGTAGAAACAATCGTTCAACATTTTGTGCAGAGAACTTTTAACACAGAGGCAAAGGGTAGTAATTTCACCTTTACTTTCCAGCTTTAAAGGCTGGAAAAATCTCTATTATGTCTAGGTTCAAAAAGAACTTAATTAGCCTTAACTGTACATAAGCGTTCGTAAATTGTAATATCCAAGGCATTATACCTAGAGGCCATTATTTTTTCTTCTAAATTCCTCACCATTTCTCATTAAAAATCGCGGATTCTTTTTTTAAGATGAGATTTATTCATATTTATTAAGATTGCAGTGAATACGTCACACTTATCCCCTAAAGAATATTCCCTCAATTTGATTTAAATATCCATTAAGTAGTAATAGAGAATTTGTGAAGTGATTCTTCGTTGAAGGTCTCTAGCCAGTTTATACTCAGAAATCGATTCGTGTGAGGAATAAAAGGATATATGACCTTCTAATAAAACTTGATTCCAGAGATTTCTACAAAATTTCTTGGAAACCCAAAGAGCTACTACACTCTGACTTTTTTACAAGGAAAAAAAATACTAAAAAACATAATAATATATTTATTGAATGATAGTAACGAAAACAGATTATTATTCTTCACTTTGCCTCTACGGCAAAAGTACAAATGAGACTTTGCCTCTTACAGAATTTAAGTGATAATGATGACATATAAAATCTTTTACATTAACGAGAATATATAGAAATAAAATTCAAATAAGGGCCATCTCCAGCACTTTATCACATATATCGTTTGCCCTCTTCCTAAAGCATGTGACATATTTCCGCATCCTGACATATAATGAAGTTTTATTTTCGTTTTTCAGCCAGTAATTGACTCAAATAAGTGAGACTAAGGTGACGTTCTAGATTCTGTGCCTGTTTGTGAATGTCTGTTCTGGTGAATGTCAGGAGGTTGAACAATTGTTCAGCTCTACCATTGCTAAAAGGTAAAAAGAGCATCGGTGTCATGCAATTGCACAGTTCTGGACACTGGATTTCTCTACTGCGAGGCTTCAGATCATGTAACTTCTTCCATTGCTGCTCCACTGGCAATTCTTCAACTTAGGCATCTCACAAATGAAGCCAACTCACATCAGTCATTGTCCTTGACCTCCATTCCAGGTCTTTTTTCTTCTGGGAGCTCATTTCTGTTATAAAAGGAAATGAAACAAATAGTGGTCTTAGAGATTTTGGCTTCAAATTTCTTACATTCCTTGGTTCAACTAAAGCCATAATGTCATAAATTGCGTCTTTGAACTTGAACCGGTCCCTGACCTGCTTAAATAGTTCTATGTATATATTTTTTTAAAGACTGGTAAAAGAGATCAATGTTATCCTGTGGCTCTTGAGCATCTTCTAGTTCTTGCATGGAGTCCGTTGGAGCTATTCCCTCATATTTCTACTCTAAAGGCAAGTAGACACCTGAAAGGTAAGGATCCAGTTCGGTAAACAAACCAACACTGCGAATATAGTCCAGTGCCATGAAGTTAGACGCAACATCATTCACAGGTTTGATGACACTTGCCTTTATGGAGTGAAGAAGTGGGGGCTCAGATTGAAAAACTTTGTGGAATTTGTTGACGGGCCGAGAGAGTAGTCCATGAATTCAAGGTATGCCCTTGCCAACTTGCTCTGTAACGTTGACAAGATAACGTCATTTGTTGCAGTTGGATCGTCAAGCGTGGCTTTTATGAAATACGGAAAACGAGGAACTCGCTAGTCGACAGGCCTCTTTACTCAGGGCTGAAAGGGTAACGTACGGGTTTGTCCTGGTGTAAGAACTCCCTGTGCTTTGTACCGAAAGAACTGCTGAATTTCGGCATAATTATCTCGTCTAGAAACGCTTCTGGAAAAATTAGCATAAATATTTCACGCCAAGTCTTCCAGTGTCTTGGGACACTAGTGTCTCCATGACAAGGATGCGCAGGATGAACATAAAGGAAGAAGGCATGAACATTTTTGAAGAAGACATAAAGGAAGAAGGCATGATGAACATAAAGGCATGAAAATTTTATATTCAAGATGTGGAGCACCATGGCTTTCATAAGGATTGATGCAGGTCTTTTGGCTCTAAACACGACATTTGTTGCGTTTGCGCAATACCCAATAAGATTTTTTTTTTGAAATCTTGAGCCTATCTTTGCAACACAAGTCAGTGTTGCAAGATGAAATTTTTGATAAGACTGACCAGATGTAATCTAGGAGAATTTTCAGCCTTCGTACGAAAAAAAATACATTTTCCCTGAATATTCCCAGAAATCCTTACTTTACCCTAAATTCCCTGGAATCCCTAGATACAGAACATGGGGAGTATTGAATGATTTACCCCAACCACACATTGCACTCTAGCAATGTGTGACCAAGGTCAGCATACGAAAAAGCTTTTAAAGTTTAAAAGAAGTAGTTTCCTACTAAAAAAGGCAGCAATCCCCAGAAGTGAAAACCTAGATCCTGGTCCTCATCCTATAGACAAGCTAGAATATAGACAATCCAAAATTTCGTTTGATTAATCTTTATGCATTCTTTTTTTGCAATTGAGGGTTTTTTTGAACAAATTTATGTCAAGGTCATTTATAACTAACGAATTTGTGAATTAGGACTAAAAGTTTCAACTCAATCCGAAAAACTAGCCAATTTTCAGGGCCCATTCTGTCCCCAATATAGTTCCTTGTTGCTATAAGAGCTCCTCCGGCCCTGAAACAAATGGGTATAAGGTTCAAGCAATTCAAAAAATTATTTTTTGGCCCTTTTTTGGAATTTCATTTTGGATAAGCCTTTATTTTTATAGTGAACTTTTAAAGGGGGAGTATCCCCATTCTTCAGCAGTTTTTGTATTCGGGTCTCTTTGGCCCAGTGACTTATGATTGCAAGTTTCAAGCCGTTGAGAGAAATATTGGGTCCTATTTTGGGCCCTATTTCAGATAAACCAATATTTTTTCCAATTCTTTTTTTTTATTTGGACTCCCATGGACTTCTATCTTTCAGTTTCAAGAAAAAAAAAAAAGATCCTTGTTTGGGCCCTGTTTTCGAAGGAACCAAATTTGATTTCCAACTTTTTTGAATGTTGGTATCCTCTTGGCTCAAGAAATTAAAAAACCCAAGTTCAAACTAATAAAAAAGAAATTGGGCCTATTTCGTAGGCTTTTAACACAGTTTTCCATATACAAAAAATTTGTGATTGCCTTGGCCCAGGGAACAATCCCTGACAGATTAAACAAATCCCTAAATAATCATACCGCCAAGATGAAGCATATCCACCTTTCCCACCATAAATCTATCTGAAAACAATTCATAATAAGAACAATGTAGGGCCAAAGCCCCGGTTGATGTGCAGGTTAGGTCATCTCAAAAGACGTGTTGACTAGACCTTTCGCAAACGTTTTGAAAAATGACCCTCTTAAAATTTTGATTCAATGCCGTGGGTTTTTATGGGACTGTAAGGGAGCATAGGGCCAGTAAGGAGGCTAGTTACCCACAAATTATTCTTGACCTGATAGAATACCCTTGGAACTTTCAATTTTTGATCAAATTAACCCTATCCCAATTTATTTTGACCAGCCCATCCATACGAAGTAGCCGGGGGAAAAAAAGAACTAAAAAACTAATAAAAATAGCCAGGAAAGCCTAAGTCTTTATTCAGTTAATATTAGCACTTTCACTCTAAAATGAATTGAAAACATTCCGAAGCAGCCATCAAATTAATTACTTTTTGTACTAAACCTGGTTTCATATTCAAATATTTTGTCTCAGTACATTCTTATGGTCTTATACTTGTCTACAATTATGAGACCAAACAAATTTATAGTTTGCAGGCCCAAAAACCTCATGGATGGGGAAGAGTCATATTGTTTCGTTCTAGAAGAGGAGGGAAGACACAGAAATTAAACAATTACAGACTTCAATTCGTAATTTCACAGAGGTGGGGTCACTTCATTCGGAATTATCTCAGTAATACTTCCCAGTCTCCTCCGTGCTTGAGTAGGTTTGTTGAGGGGTTATCATTCTTATCCTAAAAAAACACTGACTGAAATTGCATGTTTGTTCAATTCAACTGGCCCCCTCCCCACTCAAAAAACATTATTTTAACGCTTTTCAAATGGTCGACGTTTTAACATGGTCGGTCATAAATCTTTGAATCGTTTTTTGGTCTCCAGTTGCCTTCAAATGGCTCACAGGAACTAATGGACTATATGGGCTACCCTTACTGTATGCCTATCTACCTCAGTTCTACCTTAGGATGGATGATAAAACATCATCAAGAAGTGAAAATATACAGCTCGAAAAAAGTTAAGCCATGCCTCTCACAGAGACTATATGTCTTGGCTTTACTCTAATTAGCCCTGGCTTTTAAGTTTTTGATCACTTCCACCAAGTTAATAATTCAAGAATGGCTGTTCTGGCTTGTATTTGAAGATAAAATCCTATGGGGCTCAACACACGACATATAGAATCTTTACCTGAAATACATAATTCCCTCAAATAAATTTTAATGCCTACACATATAAACGGTGAAGCTTTTCTAATGCCTTCACTGCAGAAACGCACTAAAATTTATTCAAAATTCAGAAAATTAGCCTGTTGCAATACTTTTCGCTGAGAGAAACTAAAACTTAAATATCAAAGTACATAAAATGTTTAAAGGAATTTCTTCGACTTTGGCTTTCCCTTGTTTTCCCTGGAGATATCAAAATAGCTTATTGATTACTTAGTGAACCATGGAAGGCTTTTTGCAGCCTAAATGGATTTTTGGGAGAATTAGAGGAAGGCGCTGAAGTAAATTCCAGCATTAGTAGCTCGTTTATTTTTAGTCCGATTGCTACTATTCCCTTTACTTTCATCCCCCCACTGTGAAAGAGATTCACTAGATATAGGATCAGAATACATTTTCTCTGTTTAACACCCACACAATAAGAACATTAAATTGGAATGAAAATTCAATTGTCGTGTTGAAAGTTTTCATTTATGTTGCTGCTAAAGTGTTTATATAGCTTTCTGGTAATATATCTTACTGCATGCGAAACCACTTGTAAGTGACAAGTGTTTAATAATTAAAACCATAATTTAGTTTTAACCAACTATAAACAACAAGACAAGAGTGGAGTAAAGAATTACGAGAGAAAAAGAGGCCAAAATTAAACAATGAACTAGGAAAAAAACATGAGATTCATTTACCTTTATCAAACAGTTCGCGGTAACGAACTGTAAGTAAGGAGTGACCCGGCTCAATAGTAACCAAACTCTAAAAAACAAAATTTTGATACCAATAGATACATCAAAAGAATCAGATTTTTATTTTTATTTCAAATATATAAATTTCATTATGTTTAGTTTTACCCATCACATGTTACGCGCCTGAGACAATTTGGCTGATTTTAGAAAAAAGAGGGGAAAGACCCCCCAAAAGTTATAGAACCTTAATGAAAATTACACCTTCATATTCAGCGTATCAGAGAACCCTACTGTAGAGGTTTCAAGCTCCTATCTACAAAAATGTGGAATTTTTTATTTTTGGCCAGAAGAAAGATCACGGATACGTGTTTATTTGTTTTTTTGTTTGTTTTTTTTCCCATGGGTGATCGTATTGACCCAGTGGTCCTAGAATATCGTGGGAGGGCTCATTGGAACAGAAATTAAAAGTTCTAGTGTCCTTTTTAAGTGACAAAAAAAATGGAGGGCAACTAGGTCCCGTCCCACGCTCATTTTTTTCTCAAAGTCCCCCAATTAAAATTTTGAGATAGTCATTTTGTTTAGCATAGTCGAAAATCTAATAAATATGTCTTTTAGCTGCACTTAATCCCCCACAGTTCCCAGGGGAAGGGGTGCAAGTTATGAACTTTGCCCATTCTTTACATATTGTATTGGTTATTGGGAAGTATACAGACATTTTCAGGAAGGATTTTTTTCTGGTGGGGGGGGGGTGGGCTGGAGGAGGGGGTTACTCGGGAGAATCTCTCCGTGGAGGATGTTTCTTTGGGGTAAGGGACATTTCTATGAAGGGGGCGCCGGATTTCCAAGCATTATTTAAAAAACGATCAGAAATTAAATTGAAATAAAACAAGTTTTTTCAACTGAAAGTTCTCCCCCAAGTCAATACCTCGCTCTTTACGCTACAGTTTTTTTTTTTTTTTATTGCTTTAAAAATAGGTATCTATTCTAATTAAAAGGCCTTTGTGATTAAGGGGTTTGTGAATTAAATTTTTTTTTAACTTTTAAAGTAAAGAGCGTGGCATTGACTAAGGGGAGAACCCCCTCATATACGTAATAACATATACGTAATAAAAAAACAATAAAAAAAAACAAGCGATACGGCTTAATAGTAATCGAAACTTTTAAAAACAGAATGTTGATGTCAATAAATGTATCAAAAGAATGGGCTTATACGGCTGATTCTAAATATGTAAATTTTATTAAGTTTAGTATTACTCATCGAAGGCTACGAGCCTGAGAAATTTTACCTGATTTTTGAAAGAGGGGGGAAACATCCCATACAAGTGAAAGAATTTTAATGAAAATCATACCGTCAGATTCAGCGTATCAGAAAACCCTATTACATAGGTTTCAAGCTCATATGTGCAAAAATCTACAACTTTTGTATTTTTTGCCAGAAGAAAAATATACGAATACAGAAGTTCGTTACGTAAGATAATTTGTAAATTACGTCAGAACCAAATTTACAGACAGCCATTTACCAAAAGAAAAGTAAAATTTTTATGCAAATTTTGTTTACTTATTCAATGACGGTGAGCCAAAATAAAAGCTGCATCAACTAAAAAACGATCAGAAATTAAATAAAAAAACAAGTTTTTTAAACTGAAAGTAAGAAGCGACATTAAAACTTAAAACGAACAGAAATTATTCCGTATATGAAAGGGGCTGTCCCCTCCTCAACGCCTCGCTGTTTATGCTAAAGTTTGATTCTGTCTCACAACTTTATTTTTTTAAACAATAAAAAACTTTATCGTAAAGAGCGAGTCGTTGAGGAGGGGACAGCCCCTTTCATATACAGAATAATTTCTGTTCGTTTTAAGTTTTAATGTCGCTCCTTACTTTCAGTTTAAAAAACTTGTTTTTTTTTTGTTTAATCCAGATAGAAGCTAGCGTCTGTATTTCTTCTTCTTTGTTTTGACAGCCTTGTTTAAGAAGTTTTTTAAATTAACGTTTTGTTTTTTTATTTTAGTTACGGTAGAGCTTAAACAACGGTTCGAAGACACAGAACAAACTATTGAAGGAAGATTCATAACCCCAATTTTTTTCAATATATCAGCTATTAAGAAAAAACACTCTAAAAGCTAGTGAATCATACAAAGTATATAGGAATACTAGTTGTATACTTGTTTTCGCTTTGTAATATGTACGATTATATGCATGTGATACAAATGTTATGACCACGAGCCTAAGTTTCTTCTGACATGCGTACACACCTTTAATAAAGCAGTTTTGCTTCCAGCTGTTCTTGCTTGAACTTTGATGACACTGGGATGAATGTTACCCTTTACTATGTTATAGCTTCCATAGTAATCAGAATACTAAAGCCCAATTAGTGGAAAATTGATCACATTTTTGGTATTCATTGTCAGATCTTCATAGCTTTATATTCAAATTTATCCTCGTATTGAAATAAATAATAGGAGATGGAAGAATTCAAAAATATATTTGCATAAACATTTCTTGGTATTTTCATTTGCCTGTTGTTCAAGAAAATTTTGCATTTTAAAAAGCTACTCTTACTTATGACAGTATAAGACCCTGTTTTGAATAACATTATGCTATAAGAATTCCTGCAAGAAAATACTTTTAGAGCATCAACATCTGCTTTTTAAGATCTCCCTTTCAAGCTTTCAGCCGTTTGTTTAGTCTTGAAAAAAGAACAATTGACTAAAATGGTCTTTTTTATTGATTGTTTTAAATTTTTTTTTATAGAATGTATTTTCTCTAAAGCTAAAAAAGAAAGTTGACTTAGGAAACTATGACATAATGTATTTTGTATGAAGGTCGGACTATAATTACTATTATGTGTAGGCTACTGTTTATATCATTTTTAATCTTTAGGTATTCTTGAATCTCCTATACTTAAAAAAACATAAAAATAAAAAAAATTGAAAAAATTAATGTACAAGAGCAATGTTTGGAGTCGATCAGATACAAAATATCAATTTCTACAATACACAACAAGTATGTGGTTTAACTCAAATAGTCCATGGTAACGAACTATAGGTAAGGACTGACTCGGCTCAATAGTAACCGAAACTCCGAAAAAGGAATTTTAATAACAATAGATGCATCAAAAGAATTGGCTTTTTCTGGTGATTGAAAATATATTAAAATTCACAAAGTTTAATGCAACCTGTAAAAACCTAGAAACCCGAGAAGATTTGCCTGACTTCCAAAACAGGGGGGAAAAACCCAAAAAAGTTCAGCAACCTTAGCGAAAATACGCTTAAGTTTTCTTAAGATTTCTTAGGAAAGACTGCTCAAACACAAGGGCCGTTGATTTTGAATAAAAAGTATTTTTTATAGCTTAAAGACTTTAGTGCAAAGAGGGAGAGTTGAGGAATGGGCAGCCTTCCTTATATACATAATAATTCTTGTAGATTTTAATTTTAAATGTGGCTCCTTATTTCCAGTTGAATTTTTTTTTCTTATGCAATCGCATACAAGAATAACCCTTATAAAAAATGGAAAATAAATCTATTGTCGATTATTGCAGAAAATATTTTAGACCATTTAGTGGTTTTAGTTTATAACAATCTTGTAAAATATCATCCAAAGATATTAGTTAATTTTCCTAATAATATCAAATACGAATCCTAATAATAACAAATACGATTAATTTTTATGCAATAAAATTAATTCAGGCAATATGTTGAGGCAATTAATTGAGGCAATATGAGGCTGATGTTGAAATCTAACATTATTTAGTGTGCTTGTGATCTAAATTCTAGCTCATACAAAATATCTCATTTCTCTTTTATAGGATATACCGGATCACCCACTTTCAAAAATCGTGCATAAGATACGGTGCTTGGTGGAAGCGTGCTGAGGTTGGCACGATGAGGCGTGGCACGAAGTAGGCTATAAGCAATAAAATAAGGGGTAATCTGCGATGGAAAATACATGACTGAGAATAGGTAACACCCCTTGGGAGCAACAGTGTGTCAAATAAATCAAAAATCCATAACATAAGCAGAGAGCTATCATATTTTTTTTCATGAATCTAGTCTCACCAGCATTTCGATCGCAAGAATTATAACTGAAATCAAAGACTTTATTTTGACTCTCTTTTCTTCAGGAACCTTTGCTTTCGAAGTTATTTTTTTTCACAAAAATTTTATTTCTTCATTTAAAAAAAAAAAAGCTACACAGAAAAAAGTTGAATATATTAAGGACAAGTTACATGCTTAGATCTTAAAGAAATTAAATAAAAAACAAGTTTTTTTTACTGAAAGTAAGGAGCGACATTAAAACTTAAAACGAACAGAAATTATTCCGTAAATGGAAGGGGCTGCCCCCTCCTCAATGTCTTGCTCTTTACGCTAAACTTTTTATTGTTTAAAAAAAAAAATAGAGCTGTGAGAGATAGCCAAACTTAGCGTACAGAGCCAGCTTTTTAGGAGAGGACAGCCCCTTTCATATACGGAATAATTTCTGTTCGTTTAAAGCTTTAAAGTCGCTCCTTACTTTCAGTTAAAAAAACTTGTTTTATTTTATTTAATTCTTGAAAGCTTTTGAATTAATGCAGGTTTGTTTTGGCTCACCTATGATCAATAATGAAAACAAAATTTGCAAATTAATTTTACTTTTATTCGGTTAAATGGCTTTCTCAAAAGTTGTTTAATTTTGTTTACGAACGTTTTTATTAGTAATAAATATACATAACTTACGAGTTAACATACGTAACTAACTTCTATATTCGTATATTTTTAATACGTATACTAGGGGGTTCGCCCCATAGTAAATAACTCGCGATTTACGCTAAAGTTTGAATTTTGTTCCAGTTCTTTAAAAATGACCCCATAATCAAAAAGGCCGTTAATTATAATATATAGCTCTTATGAAAGTACTAAAAAAAAAAAAAATCTTTAGAGTAAAGTGCGAGGTATTGACTAGGGGGCAAACCCAATCATATACGTAATAATTTTTTTTCGTTTTAACTTTTGATGTTGCTCCGTAATTTCAGTTGAAAAACTTTTTTTATATTTAATTTCTGGTCGTTTTTTAAATAATGCTGGGAAATCCGTTGCACCCTTCACAGCAATGTCTCTTCCACCACGAAAACTTCCTCCATGGAAAGATCCTCCCACATAACCCCCGACCCACCCCCCTCCACTACCAGAAAAAATCCCCCCTGAAAACGTCTGTATACTTCCCGATAACCAATATTATATGTAAACATAGCTTTTATATTTTCGACCATACTGAACAAAATTGCTACCTGGGAGGGGGCTTAGTTGCCCTCCATTTTTTGGTCACTTAAAAAGAGCACTAGGACTTTTAATTTCCATTTGCATGAGCCCTCTCACGATATTCTAGGACCACTGGGTGGATACGATCACCCCTGGGAAGAAAAAACAAAACACAAATAAACACGCATCCGTGATCTTTCTTCTGGCAAAAAATGCAAAAATCCACATTTTCGTAGATAGGAGCTTGGAACCTCTACAGTACGATTTTCGGATATGTTGAATCTGATGGTGTGGTTTTCATTAAGGATCTATAACCTTTTGGGGGTGTTTCCCCCTTTTTTCGAAATCAGGCAAATTTTCTCAGGCGCGTAAATTTTCATGGGTAGGACTAAATTTGATAAAACTTGTATATTTGAAATACACATTAAAATATGATACTTTTGATGTATCAATTGGTATCAAAATCCACTTTTTAGAGTTTCGATTACTATTGAGCGGGTCGCTCCTTACTTACAGTTTCATTACCACGAAGTGTTTGAAAGAGGAGATTGCAAAGAAGAAAAGAAGAAGTAATTATAAATAAGAGAAAGAATAAAGATGGAAGAAGAGGAAGAAATTCATAAAGAAGAAAAAAAGTTGATTTTACTTATAATCTTAAAGAAAAACGAAGAAAAAATTAGTTCTAAAGAAGATATCTTACTTGTGTAAAATCGCTACTCTTTGTTTGGTAGTCCACAACATAAAAATAGGAATTATGTCTCTGCGTTGAGTGTATATCACCAGTCTTAACCACTGGTGCCACAAACTCAGCATCAGAGATAGCTTCGATTGTTTGATCCCTCAGCGTCATTGGATGCTGTATTGGTTTCTCCCAGTCAGTGTATTCATTAACTATAGTGGCAAGAATCTCTTGCAAATGAAACTGATAAGTATTCCGAACTAACGTCCTTAATAATCGTATCCTCCTATTATTATCAATGCCACTAATTACATCACTTTCAGAAAAATAGATTAAAGATTCACTTTGAGCCACTCCGAATATTAGGTCATAACGTGACAATCTATCAGCGAGTTTATTTGTTGGATATTCCAGTTCGCCGTCAACTACAACTCCGTCAACAGAAGGCCCAAATGGATGTAGAAAAAGTGGTGTATCTGGAACTCCTTTAATTATTTCCTCAGCTGTTTTCTCCCTTAGGCACTTATATAGGTGAACTTGGAGATCAGTAGTAGAACAGTTTAAGTTTTGGGCTAGCTGAGTCGCGTACCTAATTGGCTCTTGGACTAATGCCCAGGGGCTTAGCGCTGTACCGCTCATTATGATTCCACGATGGAAAAGCATACCTGAAGTAAAGAAAACAGACTTAAGTTTCCAGCTTAATAGAGATTCTAGCCTTTCTCGGAGAGAGTAAAAGGTCTCTCTTTTTGTTTTCTATAGGAAATAAGTGGAGAGTTTTGGCTTAAAAAGATCTTTTTGTCATTATGATTCCGTAAAATTTAAATTTACATAAGTGAAAATGATTTACAGGTAATGCTGGTATACAAACAATAATTATTATGGTTTTTGCAAAAAAAGAAAATTAAATGAAACAAAATATAATTAAACAATACAACAGATCCAAGCATTATGAGAAACAAACCAGATATGGACGAACAGTTGATCCAGTAAACTGTGTATAGGGAGAGAACGTGTTGACCAAGTCGGCAAACAGGGGGGGGGGGGAGATTTGAGCTTATTCCCTGAAATTTTGTGTGTATTAAAACTTTTTCCATAATCACCTGTAATACTAAAATCATTTCTTTGTATTTTTTATGTATTACACCCCCTCCCTCCAAAATCCATTTATGTGCATTTACTTATTGCGGAGTAAATATTTCAATTCGAGAAAGTCAAGAGTATACTTTGTAATGGAAAAGCTAGACTTGACGAAAAGAGTATAATTAATACTTGCACAAGTTAAAACTTCAGCCCAAACATTGTGGGGCTTGGATTGGTTACAAGCCCCTTTATATATCAAATAGGGTATTTTCAATGTCAGTCTTTGCTTTTCTAAAATAAACCAAAATTTCTTTTTCATTGATCTCCATGAGATCTTTATATATATATATATATATATATATATATATATATATATATATATATATATATATATATATATATATATATATATATATATATATATATATATATATATATATATATATATATATATATATATATATATATATATATATATATATATATATATATATATATATATATATATATATATATATATATATATATATATATATATATATATATATATATATAATATATATATATATATATATAAAAGCGATAAATAAAATGATATAAAAAATGCTTTTTGATTAATTTTATGAATCAGAATCAGATATAAGGTGTTGTTGATCAAAACAAACTTCTTAGTATTTTTAGAGCAAAAAAGAGGCGAGAATCATACTGTAAAAATAGTACAATGGCCGGATTTCTCTGTAAAATCAAAACGGACATTCACTGATAAAATTTATTCTCCGTTTAGGTATAAAGGCTACTGTTAGTAGATTGGCTGAAAATTCATCGTACTGCCTTCTGGATTGCAGCAGTCTTCATGCAGTTATACACTTCAGACCTTCTGGTCACGCTAGAAGATTAGATGGGCTGAATTGTATTTAAAGCCAAGTTTTTAAGTCACTAATTACGTCAAATAAAAATGTTATATGTCTCTAGGAAACTGTCTTAGCAATTCATACTTGAAAACCGCAGGTTTTTAAAAATTCGTCTTTTATTATTGCAAATCTGTGAAGCTTTTAGGACTGTATCAAATTTTCATCAAGTATCAAATTCTCAAAACGCAGTATCAAATTTTTCAAAGTATTCATTATTGCCAAACTGAAGTGTAAAAATAAATAAGATTAATGACAAAAATATAAAATTCCAGGGTCTTGTGCATAGGAACTTCAAGCATCTACGGTAGATATCTCTGTTTTGCTGAATCTGATGGTGAGATGTGTATTAAGACCACTTGATGTTTTGAGGGTGCTTCATCCCTTTTTAAAAAATTGGGCAAATTTTTCCAGGCTCGTAACTTTTCATGCGCACCACTGAATTTGTTGAAATTTGAATAAGTTAATTTTACAACGCTTTTTGTCCATAGAATAGAATAGAATTTATTTGCGCTAAAAGCCCATAGGCCATGGCAAAATATATAAAGAAAGAACCATTACAAAGTATCAAATATTGCCAAATTGAAGTGTAAAAATAAATAACATTAATGGCAAAAATACAAAATTCCAGAGTCTTGTACATAGGAGCTTCAAACCTGTACGGTACATTTCTCTGTTTTGCTGAATCTGGTGGTGAGATGTGCATTAAGAGCACTTGATGTTTTGAGGGTGCTTCATTCCCTTTTTAAAAAATTGGGCAAATTTTTCCAGGCTCGTAACTTTTCATGCGCACCACTGAATTTGTTGAATTTTAAATAAGTTAATTTGACAACGCTTTTTGTCCATAGAATAGAATAGAATTTATAAGTAGTAATCAAGGTTATACTTCTACTACTTTACGTTCCTTCCGGTGTATTTCCACCACTTTACGTTCCCTGACACCTTTCCATGGCAGATTACCAGACCGATTATTGTTATCGTTGTCAATTGAATATGGAATTATACAAAACCTACCAGACAAGTTTCCGGGCCAACCAGACATGTTTCTGGGCCAAGCAGACAAGTTTCTGGGTCAACTATAAGTTTCTGGGCCTTTACTTTCCATGGCACCTTTCCAGAGCATGTACCTATGAATTTGGTGCTCTTAAGTTCCTTTCTCTGCAATCTGGGGTCTTTTATGGTCCCTTTATTGTTATTTACTTGAAGCTACTGGAATCTTTACGTTATTCGTATACGCCTCTACACCTTTTCAAAGACAGTGAGTCTAGCTCGATTTATGATTGAGATTTGAATAAAAGGAATAGTTTTCTTTACATCTCGTATTAGTAAGAGAATTGAATTC